>NC_143438.1:5387500-5560000 GCF_987193195.1 Phasianus colchicus
AGCTCTGCTAGTATTTGGAGTATAAAAATCTTATAGTAATGGACCTTGGTGATTCCCTCACTCAGGTAATCCTCTACTGGTTGGGTACTGCAAGAAGATGCAGGCGATGGACTAGGATTTCTTTTGTACTCATTTTCAAGCATGAAATCTCATAGTCCCTAGTTCTCATTGCAAAGTGTCCATG
Source organism: Phasianus colchicus (assembly GCF_987193195.1). Taxonomy (NCBI): domain Eukaryota; kingdom Metazoa; phylum Chordata; class Aves; order Galliformes; family Phasianidae; genus Phasianus; species Phasianus colchicus. Next base: position 5,387,685 of record NC_143438.1, read on the forward strand.
TTTTTCTAGCCAGCATCTTGTATCTTTCATTCAGCTTTCAGTTCTTCCTTTTTTCCACTACAGTCTTAGTAATTTCCTGACTCAAAAGCTGACTGCTCTGTCCGTGACATGCCAAAACTACTCTTAGTGTTTCTATCTTGAGTGTCTGCGCTTTGAGTTGAGAAAATGTGAAGAGCACAAGCTGTTCAGAGAGCACTGGAAGCACCTTTCAGAGTAGGAGGTGTGTGTGAAGAAAAGCTAAGAGGAGAGACGCACTGAGTATCTGCTGGGGGATTTAGAAAAGTATGTATGTGGCGGGTGGCACTCCTTGATTCTCACGCATTTTCATTCTTCAGCCACCTTTCTCCTTTTCACTGTGGAAAAATCTAACTGTAATCCTGACTTTTGTCTTCCTCCTGTGCAGCCTATAAATTTGACTTTGTGAGCAAAGTGGGGCTTGTCCGTTGTGCCTGCCTGAGCCTTTGTCTCATGTCTTTCAATGAGTGGCTTGATGTGGGTGTTTAGGAAAAATGATTCCTAATCATTTAAAATGTAATCTCATATGATTCAGACTTTAGTTCTTCTGAATGTGTCAGAAATACTTCCCTAGATTATCAGTGCTCCCTCCCTGGAAAGGGAAGCACAGAAATGTTAAAGTTAGAGGACAAATTGTAGGGCTTTTTGAAACTTAAGATAAAGAATGTATATACAGATAAAAGATTCTATACATTTTATTCAGTATTCTTGATCCTTAAACTAAATCTTAAGCAAGCTCCCTTTAATCTGCCAGCTCTCCTCTCTAAATTAAGCTCTCATCATTTTGTCTATGGAGGGGAATCCCAGATCTTCCTGTTGTTTCATTTATGTCTTACCCAATTCCTTGTGGTACCTTGTGTTCTATGAAAATCCATGAAAATCCATAATATGATAGCATTTTATGTTTTACATCCATCTTGCATTTGTGTAACTTAATAAGCAATTCCCAAGGCAATGTTGAATAGGTTTCAGAAGCTTTAATAATAATACAACACTTCTGCTGCAGGCAATATTGTTTTAATCTGAAAATTTAAGGTTTTAATCTTAAGATGTCTCAAAACATCTGCATCCTTCAGTGTAGCAACTTACAGTGTGGTTTGTTGCTGTTTATTTGTTTGGATTTTATTTTTCCTCTTAAATCTTCCTGAGAAGAATTTGTAACACACTGTCCTTTGTATTTAAGTTTCTAATGACAGGGAATTTTCAGTGTGGACTATTCAGCATTCAGAAGTGCTAATGCACATTAAAGATGAGAAGGTGATCCAAGATAGTCAGCATGGCTTCACCAAGAACAGATCATGCCTCACCAATCTGGTGGCTTTTTATGACAGAGTGACAGCATCGGTGGACCAAAGAAAGGTAACTGATGTCACCTGGACTTGTGCAAGATCTTTGACATTGCCCTGCACCATATGCTTATCTCTAAACTGGAGAAATAGGGATTTGAAGTCTGGAGACTTCTAGATAAAGAATATAAAGAAGGATAAAGAAATGGCAGGATGGTTGTAACCAGTGGGTTGTTGTCAATGACTTTACATCCATGTGGAGACTGATCACAAGCAGTGTCCCCCAGGGGAAGAGCAGTGCTCTTCAATATCTTTATCAATGACTTACAGTGTGGGATTGAGTGAACCTTCAGCAAGGTTGCTAATGACACTAAGCTGAGTGGTCCAGTCAGTACAGTAGAAAGAAGGGCTGCCACCCAGAGGGACCTGGACAGGCTTGAAAAGTGGGCGTATGACAACCTAATGAGGTTCAATAAGGTCAAGATCAAGATGTTGTATCTGGGTTAGGGCAATCCCAGATATTTATGCAGAATGGGAGGAGAATTTGAGAGCAGCCCTGCGGAGAAGGGATGAGGGTCTTGGTGGACAAAAAGCTAGATATGAGCCAGCAGTGTGTGTCTGCAGTGTAGAAGTCCAGCAGTATGCTGGGCTACATCAAAAGCGGGGTGGCCAGCAGGGAGTAGGAGGTGATTGTCTCCCCCTACGTGACCCTCGTGAGGTCCTAGAGTATCATGTCCATGTCTGGGGTCCCCACCACAAGAAGAATGTGGAGTTGTTGGAGCAGGTCCAGAGGAGGATCAAGAAGATGATCAGAGGGCTGGAGTACCTGTCCTATGGTTGACAGAGTTGGGCTCTGTGAAGACCTCACTGTAATTTACCAATACTTGAAAGAAGCTTAAAAGCAGGAAGGTGACCAACTTTTTGTGCAGTTAGATAGCGATATAACAAGGGGAATTGATTTAAACTGAAAAAGAGGATGTTTGTTAGATGTTTGGAATAAATTCTTGACTCAGAGAGTGATGACGCGCTGGAACAAACTTGCCAGAGAAGGTATGAATGCCCCATTCCTGTAGACATTTAAGGCCAGGCTTGATCGGTTTCTGGGCAGTCTGATCTAGTTTTGGCAACCCTGCCCAAATCAAGGGGCTTGAAAGTATGTGATCTTTGAGATCCCTTCTAACCCAAGCTATTCTACCATTCTATGGACAAGTGTAGTTCTTTCCTTATTAAGTCAATTGAGTCAGTACTTTCATTCTGTCAGTGCAGTCATTCTTTCTATGACCTTTCTTTAATTTATTTTGAGAAAAAGAACTGGGGAGAAAAAATACTGTTCCTCTTACAGTGAGATCTTAATGAACCAATGGAGAGCATTACCCACAGTGTCAGTCATGTTTCCTTTTCTTTTCTGGGTTTTGCAAGGAATAAAAAAAATAAAGATTTAGTGCTCATTTTCTTCTCTTAAAAATATAGATACACTTCTGTCTAAGTTTGGGGAAGGAAGTCCTATTTTGCTACATTTCAGTTTGAAGGAAATTGGGAAAAGTGAACAATTTGCCTTTGGAGGTGTGAAATATCACCGTAACAAGATTTATAATACCTGGTATAAGATGGTGCAGCTACTCTCAAGATTATCTTCAGGAGAACTTCTCAAATGAAATGTTTCAGTTCTATTGCTGTGTTTTACCTTACCTTTTCTTTCTTTATTGCATCTTGTTTTCTTACCAGGCATGTTTATAGCCTTTCATATAAACTTTCCTTTGTGGGAAAAGGGTCATTGCTTTCTGGCTGTATGTACATTTGTGATCAGCTGTTCTCAAGTATGAGATAGTAGGATAGTACAATTTCATCAAATATCTCTGATAAGCACCTTGAGAACTCACTAATGATTGCAACTACTTCAGTTGAAACAGACTGATTCATTAGTTTCACAAAAGCAAGGTCAAATATCCCACTAGTTTTATGGTTTCGTTGCTCTCTTTTTTAGTTTTTAATAAAAAAAATCATAAAAAAATAAATTTTGTTACTTATGTACATTAACAATATTACTTATTTTATATTTGACCCAAGACAATTCCTCTTCACTCAGTGTGGCTCAGGCAAGGCAAAGGATTGTACATCTATGTTTTATCCAATGGAAGCACTCAAAATAGTTGTTTATCTGTTGGTCTGTAATGTATGGAGCAGTACAACCTCTTAGGATTTGGGCCATGGACATCTGAGAACCCCCTGTGATACTTCTGCTCCACTCCACTACTTTTACCAGCTCACCTTTTCTCCATTTTAAAGTTGGAGAGAAGGTTGTAGCGACGTGGGAGTCAGCCTCTTCTCCCAGGTAACAGAGATAGGAGATGGAATGGCCTCAAGTTGTGCCAGGGGAAGTTCAGGTTGGATATTAGGAAAAATTTCATCTCCAGAAGAGTGATCAAGCACTGGAATGGGCTGCCCAGGGAGGTGGTGGAGTCACCATCCCTAGAGGTGTTCAAGAAAAGGGTAGATGTAGCAATTAGGGATATGGTTCAGTGGGCAATATTGGTGATATGTGGAAGGTTGGAGGGGATGATCTTAGAGGTCTTTTCCAACCTTTATGATTTTATATTATGCAATATCTTATGGGAAACACTAGCAGTAAGCACACAATATGCTGCAGGTTTGATCAGTTTTTAGAAGAAGTAGGGTGTATGGGATGGGGCTGCACCATCTCTCCTTTGGCTCCCACAATGGCACTTTGCTCTTCTGCAAAGTGCAGCTGCAGCTCAGAAGGAGTGAACTTTAGAGGTGAGATGCTTTATTCTGTATTTGCTTCCCACATAGCTTTCAAATACCTCTTTTGATAGTAAGGATCACTGACATGAGAAAAAAGGAAAATGGAAGAACCTTCTTGAAGGCTGTGATTTGAAACTAATTTAGCTTCTGTTGGTCTTGGCCACAGTGAGGGAGGTGTGCACTTCCTCTAGTGTATCTCTGCCCCTTAGGTAGATAGTGCTTGTGTAACATCTCTCCTTGTTCCATGGGGGAATAATGGGAACCTATGTTTTGCTCTGCCCTTGCATTTTAGGCAGAGCAATTGCCCAGAATCTATACAGGAATTCTGATTCTTAAATTCCTAACCCAATTAAAACTGTACAGGTTTGAAAACAGCTTCCAAAATTTAACACAGGCCACAATTGCTTTAAAGTTCTTTTTTAAATCCTCACTTATTTATGTAAGTGAGGCTTAATATATAACAAGAGGTAGACCTTTATTATCAGGGGCATTGATCTTTTGTGTTTTTTTTTCCCTCGTTCATTGCTGTGAAGAATGAATATACAGAATGTTACTGAACCTTTGCATTGCATTTGATTAGTGAAACTCTTGGTATCACAATTGCTGTAATAGTTTACTGAGAGCTGTATTATGCTTGATTCCTCTTTTTCTAGTTTGGGTCTAATGATGATAGTTGCTTTAACCAGCAATTAAACGCTTATGCTGTCTAACTCTAAGATTTCATCACATTCAACATCAGAATTAACTATACCTATAAATCTGATGTCTGTATCTCTGAAAGGAATGGTAAATGTGTAGAGAATTCAATAGTGAAAATAGAAGAAAATTCACACACACTTCTTTTTTTACTGATTGTATAGAAGTGGTGCCATGTGTTATTTTCTGCCTCTCCTGAATTAATTAGAGCATAACAGTTTTTCCAGCTAATGAGGTAAACACTCTCCTTTAGGTTCATATGTGGAAAGGTTTCTATCACTGTATCTTTTTTGCACAGCAGCAATAGTAGTTGCTACAGCATGATCAATAGAAGAATCTGCATTATGGTCAACAATTATACAAGGTAATAAGCAGACCTAATTTAGTATTAGAAGCTTTATAAACACAAAGCCATTTAGCTAGAGGTGAATTACTGTTACTGGATTTAGATTTTTCTGGGAGATCTTAATATGGATATTTATTTTTCTTTGTGCCCAGGATTTTCCAGATGATCCTCAGTGCAATCCTGATGTACAGAGACAGGTTTAAGACATCTCACATCCATCAAGTGAGATAGAAGTTCGCAGAAGTGCTCATTTTCTTTCTCACAGACCCCTGAGCTTGTTGAGAAGGGGTCTTTTCTTTTCACTTCTTAGTCAGCTGTCAGCCAGCATCTTAATTGTGACAGATAAATACTATCCAGCTTGCAAAGACCATGCTGCAGAGACTTAGGTTCATGTTAGATTTACAGAAGGCAGAGAGATGTGTTGTGTTCTTGTTGAGAGGCTCTGTGGTTTTTTTTATTTTTCTTTTGTTCACACTCCTACTTTATTTCCACCCAGGACAATATCTTTGGAAAAAATCACTTTGCTTTCCTTGTAAATCATAGAATTGCTAGGGTTGGAATGGTCCTTAAAGATCATCTAGTTCCAGCTTCACTGCCATGGACAGGGTTGCCACGCACTACGTAAGGCTGCCCAAGGATGAGGCATCCACAGCTTCTTTGGACAACCTATTCCAGTGCCTCATCACTCTCTGAGCAAAGAATTTATTCCCAATATTTAAAATAAATTTCCCTTTTTTAAGTTTAAAGCCATTCCCGCTTCTCCTGTCACTATTGGACTGTGGAAAAAAGTTGGCCCTTCTCCTGTTCAACAGGCTTCAGTGGGGTTTTCCTGGAGCCTTCTCCAAGCTAAACAAGCCCAATTCCCTCAGCCTGTCTTCGTAGGAGAGGTGCTCCAGCCTTCTCATCATCTTCTTGATCCTCCTCTGGACCTGCTTCAACAGCTCCACATCCTTCTTGTGGTGGGGACCCCAGACATGGACATGATACTCCAGACAGGACCTCACGAGGGTCACGTAGGGGGAGACAATCACCTCCTACTCCCTGCTGGCCACCCCGCTCTTGATGTAGCCCAGAATATTTATTTTCAAGGCAGATTTCTAATAAATCATTATTTATTGTAACAAATTTACATTATTACATGCTCTCTCATTGTATCCCGTGCTGTCCTCTTGGTTACACCAGGACAACGGTCTCTCTAAGGTCACTTGATAGCGACTAAGTTTCATGCATTAGTTGCTTGAGCATTAGTTGACTGCTTGAACTTTGGTAGTGGAAGAAGAATATTAGCTCTTCGCCTCTGTGCAGTAGCAGAAATGCACACCTCATAGGGTTGGGTGGTGGATATACAGGGTCTGGCAGGGGTAGAGTTACTGGGTCTTGCTGTGACACTCGACAGTTGTGGTTTTAAAAGGAATAATTAATGGAGGAAGTGTGCATGATGTACTCCTGTGAGATGGTCATTTAACACTGTTTCTAGAAAATACAGCTGATTTGGAGAGAGAGAGAGAGAGAGAAGTATGTTATGGAATATATTGTTTAAATAAAGACCTTATGTCCTTACGATCATGAAACTAGGTGGACTCTTCAGCCCCTTACTGAGGATGTATCAAGGAAAAATATGTTAAAGTTCCAAGCTCAGAATACGACAGGGAATATGCTTAGCTTGGTGTCAAGTCTTGATTACCTCCTCTTGTGAGTCTAGACCAGTCTCAATCTTGTTGGTGCTCTATACTGCACTTGAAATAGGCAGCTTCCTTGGCTTCACAGAGTACTAAAATGCCTAAGAGATGTAGGATTAAGGGATGTGTGGCACAAGCAGATTTCTTAGTCTTTTGAGGTGCTGTTCAGCTCAAATTCATTAAACATCAGAAAAATATGCTTAGTGGGGAAGTCTGTATCCCCTTATGCCCCTTCCTGGTGGAAAGCAGATTCCAAAGAAATCTTGTCCTTCTCTGCACTCCCAGCAGATTGGAACTGTCAAATTGAACAGAAGACTCATAAAATAATAGAAAATGTAGTTAACTAGGGAGATTTATAGGATTGTTAGTAGGAATGTTTCTTAATTTAAAATGTCAGTGCGTTTCCCAAAGAGAGACATTACTTCTTATAGAAGCCTTAATTGGAGTGGGGTGATTTTTTGATGCTGGGACTAATAATAATTAAAAAAATTCTTTAGTCTTGACCACAAAGAGAGCTATTTAAATTTCACAAGTTGTAAAATTGTAAGGTACACTTATTTTTTAGCTTTTTTCCTGAGGCCAAAGAGGAAACTGAAATGTGAATAGTGGCAATGGGAAGTCATGGAAAGGTAGGTTACTTAGAGTGTTATATTGCTTAGAGCCAACTTCTAAATGTCAGGGTTTTTTTTGTTTGTTTGTTTTTCTTTCACATAAACACTGATGCCAAACAGTATATCCTGATAGACTGCAATGTTAATGCTCACAAGGCGGGGTTAAAATGAGATCTTTGTGCAAATTGAATTCTGTTTGCATGCAGAATAATCATAAGACTTATTCATTTTCTTTGTTTCTAAATATAATCAAGTGTCAAGGTTTGCAACCATATATCCAGCTGGGACAATTGTGCCAGCCAATGCCAGTGGAAGTGCTCTATGTGATTTTAGTTTCTAGTATCTTTTTGGATGGTATAACAGGATCTTATCCTATATTTCCTCTACTGAGTTTGCCAACCCCCTTGTTCCTATTTGCCATATTAGGAAAGAGCAACATTTTCCATGCACAAAGAGAAATACGGTTCTGGCGTAGCCCAGAAAATAGAAGTGTGTCTGCAATCAGCAAAATAATAATTCTCTTTGTCAATGGTTTACAGGCTGGTTCAGCCCAGTGCTGTGACTATGAGGCAGGGGGACCCACAGACCCATACCCTGAGAAAGGGAAGAAGGGAAAAAGAGTGGAGAGTGGCAACGATCTGAGGAGAAACAACTAATTTGCTTAGAAAAGATATCGGAATGCAAGATAACACACTATAATGCAACGTAATTAGAATTGAAGTTAATAAATCAAATAAAATGAGAATGCCCGAAAGCCGAAGGCCTTAATCTAATGCTGTGACAAGATGTCTAGCCAGGCCAAGCAGAAGGGAAAAAAAGGGATATCTCCTGATCTTTGAACAGTTTTATCTTTCCCTCTGAGCGGAAAACGGTAACAGAATAACGCAAAGCCCTCTGGGCTATGCAGTATGTAGGTTTTCTCTTCTGAGAACCAGGTACATGGAACTATCCATGGAACTGGAGCATTAACTCCTTGTTAACTCCATGCACTCCATAATGTTATGATGTGGAATACTGATAACAAAAACCATAAAACCATGACACTCTTATATAAAGATTTGTAACTGTAGAGATAAATTAAAATTATCTCAATTCTTCCTGATGCTTCTTCTTGGGATAATACATAGGAAGTAGTTAGGCAACTTGCAACAGTGTTATATAGAGCAGCTCTCCTGTTAGAAAATACCAAGCTACTCTGCACTACCTAATCTTGAGTGGTGGGATTTTTGCTGGTGCCCTGGTTGGCATGCTTAAGCTCTGTAGGCTTCAGACACCAGTAGAGGTTAATGCAGCTCACCAATCTTCCCAATACCAGGAAAATGGGAAACTAGAAACAATCCCTCTTATTTTATTGATGAGGGAAGAGCAGTGTGTGTCATCTACCTGGGCTTCACTAAGGCCTTTGATATTATCCTCCATAAGATCCTCATAGAAAAGCTGCTGATGTGTGGGCTGGATGAGCACAGGGATGTGGGACCTGCTCTGGGTGTCCCAGGAGCTGGATCAGAAGGACCCAGAGGTCCCTTCCAACCTCAGTCATTCTGTGATTCTGCGTTGTGTTCTCAAGTGGTATGCTTACTTCCCCCTTTCCACTTTCTGTTGTTCTTGTAGTTTTGCTTTTTTGTTTTGGATGCACCATTAAGCTCTGTCTCTAAGTGACCTCTATAAATGGCCATCCCATGAGAACAAACAGCCAGAAGGTATTATGCTAGTCTTTCCTTCCAGTGGGAACAAGTTCTTGTTAATTGACAGAGACCTCCCTATATGTCACTAACCCTCTACCTGACACAGAAAACCTGTAGTGTCTATAATTACTGCTACTAATTATGCAACAAGATATGACTTTAGAAATCTCTGGGCCAGGTGGCAGAAGACTTTTAGTCAAGCAAGCAAAAAATTCACTTATTGGACCTTCCTATAACCACGTAGCAGGGTTAAATATGTTCCAGTCCTGCCAGCAACAGAGACCTGTCCATGTTGAGGGACTGCAGGCCCATGGGAACTGGAGCAGGCAAGGGGCTACAAGGGATGTGAGGCAGATCGTGGGTGCTGCCATGAGATTTCTATGGCAACAAGGAGTCTGAGCACAGGTCATCTGTGGCTACAGTGCAGAAATAACTCCTCAAGCCTTCTGTAAGCAAATGTGCCTAGTGCCTGATCCTTGTGTGGTTGCTTTTGATATATATGACTCATGCTGTGAACACAGAACTTGTGGAAAAGGACAAGATTTACAGTTCCTTTATATTTCCCAGTATTTTAGGAAACAGGCCTTTTTTTTCTTTTTTCTTTCTTTCTTTTTTTTTTTTTTTTTTTTTTTGTCTAAATGAAATAATCTGAGACAACACATAAGAAGGATTCTGCAAAAAAGTTGCATGCTACATAAGCTTACAAGTAATTACAGAATTTTGCATCAAGCTTGCCCTGAACAGCTTTAGTAGGACCTTTTGTGATAACCAGGAATGTTTATGATTCTCCCAACAACAAATGTTTTCTGTACTAGCACAGGTTCCTGAAAACATAATAATTTCTAAGAAACCAATTTGGTTTATGAGGTTGTTATGAAAATCTTCCATAACTTACAGTTTCTGGAAGCAAAGGTAGAAGCACCTTAAATGTGTTTGACTTAAAAAATTCTGAAACTCAAATCTCATTTTTCATCATCTATGATGATTTTAAAATGCCCAGATCCATGACATAGTATTGAAAAGACTCTTTTGTGCAATCTACCTTGTATGTCTGGGAAAAAAAAATAAAGAAAATGCTACACAGTGATACTGATAGCCAAATTGTAGTGCACAAAACTAGAGGGAAGAAAAGGTAAAATCTTAGGTAATTATTTTTTCTAGGACTCAGTGTAGCTGTTAACTAACTTGTGGCAACATGATTTTCATGTCAAACAATTTTATTTGCCAAACTTTTCAGTAGTATCTAAGTAGTAAGCTAAGTAGTATCTGTTAGTTTCATCCTTTTGGTTTCCCTGGCAACTAAGGCAATCAATTCAATGACAGTTTCAGTGCCATGGAAAAGCACCAGCTCCATTATGGATAGAAGTACAAAAAGCAGGTAGGCTGAAAACTGTTTGTCTGTAGAACAGCTTTATTTCTTTCTCTTGTTCATTCTGTTTTATTAGTTCTAAGATGAATATTTAAGCACGAATCTCTACATACTCTGTTATGTTGGTTTGTCAGTGATCCTTGATGCTGTCTCCTAAGGTTCCACTCACCTGGATCCCATCTTAATGTTCCTATTCTGGATTGTGTGCACATGTATATATGTGTGTGTATGTAAGTAAATATATGAATATAAATCACTTTCTTCCACTGTAGTATCTAAAAATGAGCATCATCAAGATCATGCCAGGTTTGTTCCAGGGAGCAGAGGAAAGAGATCTGGTTGTTGCTCCTTCCTATATTCCTTTCCAATTCAAAGGGATGATGTTTGCATTTTCTGTCACTCAGCCTGCCTGAAGGAGAAATTCAGAAAGCCAGCTGAAATAGTTAATGTCCGTAAGTTATCCTGCTTCTGAAGGAAAATGATTTGGCTAGGGAGGTGCATTCCTCTCACATATCTGTTATCATTTTATTTTTTTCAGAGGCTTCTTTGGAGTCCTACTAAAGCTTCAAGCCATCTTCATCAGTCCATTTCTGCCTGCATTTCTCTTAATTTGCACTGCACTGTCAGTACCAAAGTACCAGCAAGGATTATAGTAGTGATATAGTGGTAAGATATTTGTAAAGCATTAAAGCAAGAAGAGGCCTTTTTTCCTTCATGTGATTTTTCCTCATTTCTTCAAAATCTGACAACTAGATGCACTTTATAGCAACCACCTCATATGCTGTATTTTTTCACTCATAAAGACGTGACTGTGTCAAACACAGCTGCTGAAGCATAGGCGTAGAGGTTGTTTTGAAGCTCACATCATTTAGATCCTTAAGAAAACAAAAAACCTCTTGAAGAGAGCGTAGAAGGTCCTTCAGGTTCCTGTGGGCACTGATCCAGAGAACATGAGAATTCAGACAACTATAAATACATTGTATGCTTCACTTAATTCCAGTGACCGAAGATGCAGAGCTCCAGCAGTGTCTTATCTTTGTTCTACCAGTCTCTAAGCCCGCGAGCACTGCAAACATGAGTAAGATTTCTTGCAGGCTTCTGAGTTCAGCATTGGAAAAATATCAGGTTGACAAGTCAGATTTGCTCACTGTCATGAGTGCTGGTTATCCTATCTACCACCCTAAAACAACAGAGCACTGTTGAGTGAATCACAGGCTTTTTTGGGACTCTGCTCTCCCGTGAATGCTTCATGATTCAGTTCCTGTAGTTGCCATGAAAAAGCTGTGAAAGAAGCTCAGACTCATGGTTGAAAACTTTTATATTCCAGTGTAGCAGGGACCTTGAGCTGGTTTTAAATGTCTTCATTATTTCACTAATCTAACTGTGGGACTCCAGTGTGGCACACCTTGGCAGAATTGATGTGAGTACATAATGTCATTTGATCTGTTGGCTTTCAGGCATTCCAGAGTAGTTTCTCAATACCATCTGTGAGTGTTGATACTTTGATTTGAATCCAGATTTAAGTAGAAATATTGTTGGTGTGTATATGCTGTTCTTTCTTTGAGTGTAACAAACTAACTTGGATTTAACTGGACACAATATTTTTGAAGACAGAATTTCCCTCATTTTCTTATATTTATTTATTCACCCACATCTTTTTTGCTCCTCCTCCACTTTTTACCTAACTGTTCATGTTTTTGGCAGAACTCAACAAAATGGATCCAAGTGCAGCCTTTGTTTTCCTCATTCCTTTCCCATGGCCATTCAAGAAGAACAGCAGTTAGAGAGAATTGCACATCGTGTACTGATCCAATGTTTGTGTGCTCAGTGAGCACATTTTTACATTTAATTGCAAACGGACTACGGAAAACATAAATTTTGGGCTGACAAATGTAGATGCCCCTTTGCTGAAGCAATACGCTCTAAATTTTTTTGCCTATGCAGTGTCTCAGGATGCATTTGCAGGTTTGCCAATTAGAAACATTCTTCATTCAGTAATAACAAAATCATAGAATCACCAAGGTTGGAAAAAACCTCTAAGAACATCCAGTCATCACCAGTATTTCCCACCAAACCACGTCCCTCAGTACAATATATAATGTTTCTTGAACCCCTCCAGGGATGGTGACTCTACTATCTCCTTGGGCAGTCCATTCCAGCACCTGCCAACTCTCTCAGAAAATTATTTCCTAACGTCCAATCTGAATCTCCCCTGGCACAACTTGAGGCCATTCCCTTCAGTCCTATCATTAGTTACATGGCAGAGGAGGCTGACTCCCATCTCACCACAACCTCCTTTCAGGTGTTTGTAGAAAGCAATAAGGTCTCCCCTGAGTCTCCTCTTTTCCAGACTAAACAATCCAAGCTCCCTCAGTCACTCTCATAAGACTTGTGCTCCAGAGTCCTCGCAGCTCCATTACCCTTCTCTGGACACGATCCTCAATATTTTTCTTGTAGTGAGGGGCCCAAAACTGAGCAAAGTACTCAATGTGTCCTCACCAGTGCTGACTACAGAGGGATGATCACTTCCCTGTTCCTGCTGGTCACACTACTTCTGATACAAGTCAGGATGCCATTGGCCTTCTTGGCCACCTGGGCACACTGCTGGCTCGTGTTCAGCCAAGTGTCAATCAGTATCCCCAGGTCTAGTTTTTCTACACAGTCTTCCAGTCATTCTGCCCCAAACCTGTAGCATTGCCTAGGGTTGTTGTGGCCAAAGTGCAGGACCCAGCACTTGGTCTTGTTGAACTTTGTCGCAGCTACCCAGCCTACACAGATTGCTCTGAAAGGCCTTTCTTCTCTCATGCAGATCAACACTTCTTTAATCATAGCAAAAAGGAAAAAAAAATCAATATTGACATTTAAATAATTAGTCTATAAATATTTTCATGTGTGGAAGCCTTTAGCAAAAGCCTATTATTCACCGTAAGCAAGTCAGGTCTGCATTGTTCCTCTTTTGTGATGACAGAGAAATACAGTTTATAGGTGGTTGATGCAACAAGGTCTTTCTAACAAAAGCAGTCTTAAAGTACAAATTCACTTGACATGCAGACGCTGCAGAAAAATAACTTGCAAACAAATTCATTATGAGCTTGTATTTTTCATGCCGTTAGAAATGTTCTTCATGAATCAACCAATCACAGTATTAATTTCTGTTTATATTAAGGACAAACTACCATGTCATAAGCCTTCTGCTACTTTTGGTTAGCTAGTGACCAGTGGATCCACACAATAATAGAATTAAAGGGTGTTTATGACAAAAGAACTCAGAAATGGTTGTGTGATTTTATTTCCCTCTTTTTCAGGTGGATTCCCCACAAGGAAAAGAAAATAGAATAACCTCATACCACTTAATACCACTGAGGTAATGCCAACTGAGCAATTAGTAGAAGAACTGGAGGAATACTAGCTGATCTCACGTGTGAAATCTTTACCTTGTGAATGATTTTGCAAGACTAGTATTTGCTCTAGATAAAGTGCTATGTGAAAACAGTGTGTTCCTGAGAAATATCTATAGCATCAAGAGAAGCAGTTGGACTGCCAGAAACAGAGGAGTGTTGATACACGTTTTGATGCCTTGTTCTCTTCCACTAACCTTTGTAAGCTGTTTCTAGAATCCTAGAATGGCCTGGGTTGAAAAAGACCACAATGCTCATCCAGTTCCAACCCCCTGCTATGTGCAGGGTCACCAACCAGCAGACCAGGCTGCCCAGAGCCACATCCAGCCTGGCCTTGAATGCCTGCAGGGATGGGGCATCCACAACCTCCTTGGGTAACCTGTTCCAGCAGTCCTGTTCTTCTTTTTTTTTTTTCTTTCCCCTTAGGAACTATGCTGAATCTCAAGCAGAGTGTGGCATTACTTGTGTAGACCACCTCAGTGTAGGTTGTGTTAAAACACCACCCTAAGTGCTCTGAGCAGTCACCCTTATCATGAGAGGCTCTGTTAGCTATCTTACGAAAGGAGATGGTTGGAAGCAAACAGCGTGGAACAGAGAAAGAGTGAGCTTCCTACAATTGTCCCTCCTTTCATAATTCATTTAGATTGGGTTCTACTCCAGCTAAGTGTGGTAGAAGTATGCAGCTTGCTTGTCAAAAAGCACTTGTTGTAAGGCTATCAGAGTATTGCAAACTGTCCTGTCAAGTGTTTTCACTCTGTTAATTTATTTGTTTCTGATTTAGAGGCAAGTCAGTAGAGCTGGCAGTATAAGTTTAATACTGGCTCTGAGTTAACTGCAGTGTTTTTTAGATGATGTCATATTTTCTTCTTTTGTTTTCTATTACAAAGTACTATCAATACTAGAATATTTTGTGCAGAAGTATTTGACAAATATCAAGAACATAGTTTACTCTCCCTATCTTCCCCAAGAATCCTCTATTTGTTCTGCTTGTAAAGACTGACAATTAGACTGGCTGATATACATAAATGTGTTTAGATTAGAGGCAAGAAACTTGCTTATTGATCATTCTTGAGTAGCTTTTCCTGCAGAAGCCAGGATGTTTTCTACTTGGAAACATTTGGTGAGGGTAATACACATTTATACAAGCAAGAATTGTTAGATATTCCTCAGCAATTGCCTTTCAGAGTGTTTAAATCATTCTCTAAACTCAAACTAACATAAAATCATCTCTCAAGAGCATTAGACGTTGTGATGTTGCAAGCAATTGCATAAAGGCATCCCCTGAATAATGACATCTGCTGCCATTTGTTTATGCACAACTGTACATCTCTAGCAACTGAAAGGCAAAGGTGTCTCTGGAGGCTTATCTGATGATGCACTGTTATGAGCACATATGAACATGATGAACTGACTGTGTTTTTCCTGTTTGCACTTGATCCAGCACCAAGGTATGAAGAATGAAGGCATTTCTACCAGCACAAAATCAGATCGTTTTTCTAACAGATATGGGAGATCATATGGACTGTTATGTTAGTTTTTAATATTGTCTTCATAGATAACTTCACTAGGTTTTAGAGAAATTGAATAAACTTGGTCCAAAAAGCTTTGACTCGAGTGTACCACAAGTTTGAGTTACAGTTGACTTTCACATATATAATATTTTTGTTCATGTCCATTATATCAAGTTTATAGCCAGAACAAGGAAGAACATAAAACATCTACTTAGGGACTAGCACTCCCTTGATCCATAGAGACCTCAAACAAAACAGTGTTGTTCACTGAGAATCTTTCTCCACAGCCAAGTTA
The DNA here is from genome assembly GCF_987193195.1 of Phasianus colchicus. Lineage (NCBI taxonomy): Eukaryota > Metazoa > Chordata > Aves > Galliformes > Phasianidae > Phasianus > Phasianus colchicus. Next base: position 5,403,339 of record NC_143438.1, read on the forward strand.
TGGATAATAGAAATCATCTCTCTTGTTAAATACTTTAATATCCACTGATCAAAGAAGCAAGATAGCCCATCAGCTGCTGTCAAACTTTGGAATGAAATAATGCTTCAAAACATAAGTGTTTGATTTGCTCGATTGTTCTAAATTCTGCTGAGGCATTAGCATCCTTGAAAAAATATATGTGATAAATTATTAATTACAAAATTAAACTTCACTATTTTGAACTTATTTTTCCATTAGCTCAAACAACTAGTAAACACGCAAAGCATTCTTGAAAAAATGAGTTCTTGGAGATTTTTACAGCGCAGATAAGAGGCTTGAAGTTTATTTCAGAAAGGGCCTGTATAAATTGCAGATCTCCAGAATAACAATGAGAGATTATAGCTTTTCTAAAAGATGCGGTTAAGTCGTCTTAGAGGACATTCCTACTCAATTCCAGAATAAACAGATCTTGAGGTCTCAGTATGCTGTAGCTTTTCCTAAAAGCATAGGAAGACTGAAGTAGAATGATTATGTCCCAAGACAATGAGATTGGGATTCAAAGTATTACACACCTACAAGTGAGTGATATGAAAGGAGAGCCATCCTGTTTTCATCACAAGCCCTGTCTGACCTAAGCCCTTATTTCTGTAGAAATGGGAGGAATTAAGTATAAGTCTTCATGTTCATAGTGTAGATTGTTGCTGTGTCTGCTTTGTGAGTTAAAAACAGGTGAAATCATGCTGCTGAATAGTATTTTAACAAACACAGCTGCAGGGGAGTGTAGATAAAGTAGCTGGGAGTAAAGAATCTTTCTACTAGAGCTGCTAGGGGGGGAAACATCAAGTGGAACACTTTTATAATAAGCCCTTCTTCATGGCTTTTATAGAGCCGCAGTAAACAAGCTAAGTATGAAATAAAATCACAGCTGATGTCAAACTGTTTGTGGAGGAGCTCCTAATAAATGCAAACCTGAAACATCTGTGAATGCTTTAGAAACATAAAACCCCTGAAAGAGATTCCATCAGACTTAAACTGTGTAGCAAATAAAGACATCCAAGTAGATTTTCTAATTGCCTGGATAGGATGTATGTTATTAAGCATTCAAATATTCAAAGGAAGAGCAGTCCTTGGTGCAAGCTACAGTGAGATAAGCAGCAAATGGGTATCTGCTGTGATTATATATTTCAAGGCTAGGTAAAGATTAATTCATGCTAAGGTGGATGGCTTAGTTTATTTTTGGATATTAAAACTGCACAAGTTCTGACTTAGGGCTGAGAGCGCTGCTTGCATTGCTTTTCTTTTATGATGGTATTGCTGATCTATTTTCCTGTCTTGATAATGGCTATGGTAAGAACAAATCTTTATCTATTTGCTAGGCTGGATTTGATTTATAAGTTAGATACGGAAGATATGTAAGTTCTGATAATCTCATTAAGATTCTTTTTGCTTAATGCAGCCCTGCTGCACGCTACCAGGTTATATTTCAATACACTATTTTAGTGTGTGACAATTAAGATCTGTTACCTCTGATGAAGCAGGCTCAGAATATTGCTTCAGCTGACTACCTCTGAACAGAACCACAGTCATCCATTGCCTGATAAAAAATAACTTCATGGTATGTTGTAAAGTGCTCATTTTCTGAGTTTGCATGTTATTATCTAGTAAGGTGTTAATCTTTCTTTGCCACTTAACACTGGTAGTACTACAAGAATTTAAGCTAGGAAACTAGTCCAATTATTTTTAGGAATAGAGAAGGTACAAGATAGGAAAAGATACGTCCTAATGAATCTAACTATCAAAAATATTAGAAAACTGGATAGTTATGGCAATGTAATTTTGAACTGAGAAACTGACAGGATACTTAAAAAGACTGGAAGATGGTACCCAATTTTTAAAAATGTGATGTTATTCCCCAGGCATTAGTAATAAGATTTTTATGCTCCTACTCCTCTTTATCATTTCAATTTCTCCTCCCCTTCTCTACTTCCATGTTTTCTGAATGTGCTGTTTTCACCAGAATTCTCAGACATATATAAATGGCCATTTTTAAGGCATTTTTACTGTTCAGATGTCCAAAAGTGATTACTTTTTGTCAACTCTTTTCCATATCTCAGAGCTTGCATGTGATTTTTTTGGTGTGTTCTTTTGTTGCTGTTATTTGTGTTTGATTTCATTAAACATTATTTTCAGATGAGTCAGTGAATGAGAAAGTCTTGCAACACTGTTCTTTCAAATGGGAGCTGGATGTTCTATCTCATTTTGAATAATTAATTTGCAGTAATTTAATGAGGACTAGCTTCCATAAACAGACTTCAGGATCTTCTTTTTTATCTTTTGTTTATATTTTACATATATCAGCCAGTGTTCTGATGCCTTAGCGGTACCCAGTTGTACTTTGCTTGATCCCAGCCCAATCTACAAGCATCATTACATTGAAAGAGTAATCAATTTTGATTACTAGCAGTAGAGGACTAATAAATGAGATATTACTATGCCTGTTCTGTAATGCTGCATGGAGTTTACATGACTGTGTTATACAGTAGATCTTGGGGGTGTAGCTGGTACCACTGGGATGATACATCTTGGGTTAAAGTAGATTTCTACATGCATAGCTCAGGATGCTGTTATCTTTGTGTTAGCTGTCTGGATTTTAGACGTCTGATTATTGTTCTTTAGGTGGAAGAGATTAAATATTTTCTGCTCAAGTGAAAAACATCTGTCTCATTTTGCCTTGTGAAGGAATTGTCCACAGTTTTTTACCTTTATGAGGTAGTGGGATGGAACCTGTTGGTCTTGAATGCTGTGCTGTGTTGTTTCTTTGTTTGCTCTTTTTAAGTTTATTACGGAAACTGGTTATTCTTCAAATGCAAAATTCTATGGGAGCAAAAAGGGTACAATCATTCATTTCCTGACTTTTTTTTAATCTTGTATATTATTAGATATGTGTGGGAAATAGGGAAACCAGGATACTGGAGTATGTGAGCTACTTATTAACTGTGGTTCTTTCTCTAAGTGTGGTGTTTCCAGTATTCCGTTCAGAAAGTGACAAAGTTCTTAGTTGTTAATTTCAGTAGGCACTGGATATGCTCTGGTGTTTATACTGATCCTAGGGCAGTTCCTACTAAAAAAAAAAACAAAACTGATGTCAGTTGGCAGCAAACTGGTGCTGTTGTTCCCTTCCTGTCCCCCAACATTCTACTGATGTGAAGAGAATTTGAGAGTGATCCTGATTGACTCTCCTGTGACTGGGTTTGATGGTGTTGCAGATGCAATCCAGCATGTAACTACAGCCAGAAAGAATAGCTTCTCTCATTCATTTACACCAGAACCAGCTGCAGTCAGCCAGCTTACCCATCAAAAACTTGCTTTGGTTTGTATGTTTGAATTGCACTTTCTGTTTAGCTTGAAGCTCGTACAAAAGAGATGCTCAGAATAAGACAAACTGCAGGCTATGGTACAACCTGATGAGTGTTTTCCTGGTAGCAACTCTCTCTAGGGAAAGTTGCACTATGTGTATGGATAATATAATTTTTTTTGCAGATAGGCCCATAACCTGTCTGATGTACGAGCTTGTCTGAAATTGTCAGATCTAATGTAATTGAGTCTGGCTCTACACTAGGAACTGTGTGCTGCTAGAGTTCTACCATTAACTTATCTTAAGACTGAATCACTGAGAATCTGTTTTGTGTGTAAATCTTCTGCTGCTCCCCAAACAGGAGCATCTAGTTCAGGCCTTTTTTTCCTATTTGGTTGATAAATTCTTTCTAGCTCCACATGAATTTTACTTCTTAGTATAAAAACCTTGTGTTTAGACATGTCTTGAAATATACAGTAGCTCATTTTTTTTCCTAATTAGAGCCATGAGATGTGCTTAAGTCTTATGGTAGGGTACACAGTAGTGTCAATGCAATTTCCTCTCCCTTCCCCTCCCCCCCAAAACAACAACAACAACAACAACAACAAAAAACAACCAGATAATTTTTGATTATTTACAGTGTAGTGGTTGGAATCCCTCTTAAATGCAAGTAGTAGAGTTAAGGTATAACCCACACTCACAAAATGAGAAGGGAACCCCATTTTACCTATGCAGTGCCATGATCTGTGATTGTAGGACACCCTTGGGAGTATCCCAGAAGCACTGCCATTGACTTCAGTCTCCTGAATGAGGAGCTTTCTTCTCTTATTGGGATAGTTCAGCTTCTCTTCCTCACCTGGATAAAGAATACAGAGAAATGTGTGACTTGAACCATGTTGGTCCAGCGGAAGAACCTTTTCAAGGAAAAGTGGAAAGAAATTAAAAACCTCAAAGCTCACATTTCCCCTTAATTTGTTTGTTTTCTCTCTATCTCAGTCTGAGTGGAATAAAGGCTCTGGTTGCAGGAAGAACCAAGCATTTCTAGGCATGTTATATCAGCTGAGCTCATGATACTGTTTTAATAGTCTCTCTGAGATGACTCAGCCAGCTCAGATTGTGTAAAATCATCCATTATTTATTTCTAAGTTTTGTGCAGTGATGGTCTATGGAGATCATTAAATCCAGATGAAAAAATACCGTGGAAAGGAGGGTGCTTTGCTTCTCTTGGAGAATCATTAAAAATGTTCAAGTAGAGGTTGTAAACAAACAGGTTTCTCCTGGAGCAATTGCAATCTGAGCAATTATTCTTCATTTCAAGTTTTGTGCTTATTCTCTCTTTCCAAAGCTCACCTAGCCAAACTGCCATGCTTGCTGTTGCAGCTGAAAAGACCTAAGTTCAAGCTCATGTAAATTTTTGCCTAGGGTATTATAGCAATTTGGTTTCCTTAATAATTCTTCCTGCTGTTGCACTAAATCATGTTATTTGGCTATGACTCACTGGATTTCTCTTCACATGTCATTTTGCAATTAGAAATGAAATGAGATCAAAGGGAGCTCTCTTTTATTCTCTGTCTAGGTACTATTATGAGCCTCATTTTTCGAAGGGCTGGTGATTTGGGGATTCTTCTAAATTCTAATAGTGATTTTACAATTACAGCCGTGATGTGTTTGAGGCAAGGTTTGTATATGTGCTGCCTGTTTTTTAGTTAACCGATGAAGATAGAACAAAACCACTCAGTTTTCTAGATTCAACAGATCCTTCAACAAAATCTTTTCTTTTTCTGTGTTTATTTCCTTTTTTTTCTTTTGTAGATAAATTTCCTACTTTGATTAAAAAGGAGATGCAGAAGTGCTCTGTTGAAATAACAACACCAAGCCTCTATCAGATCCTGGTATTACAGCCATGTCTTCATAAACATAGCCTAGTGTCTGCCACAGGATTGTCTTTTTACGTTATTTCTTGTATCTTTAGCAAATATTTTACTTCATCATCTGTCAGTGAGATTTGTATTATGGTAGGCAAAATAACAGAATTGTCTCTAAATGATTCTCACAGTGTTTCAGGATGGCCATAAGGTTAAGCTTCTGCACCATTATCCCGTGGAACAAAAGGCAGATTAAAAAAAAAGAAGTGTTTCTAAATGAGGGAACTGCCTTATTTTTTCTGTAGCATCCAAACTGTTGAAAGCTCAACTGTTGTTGAGTTAGTAGGTAACTCAACCACTAGGCACTGTTTTCATAGTTTTGGGAACAAGATCATTTCCCATTACGTAGCATTAAAAAGATACTTTGCATATGCTGCCTGTGGGTGTTTGTGGGAAAGGAACTGTCTAGAGGATTCTATGCTACCCTGAGAGTTGGAGGTGTCTAAACAGTGGTGTGTGACTGATGGAACTGAAATATGAATATATCAGAATGGTAAATTGCTCAAAGAAAAGAGTGTTACCCATTTCACAATTCCCCACAATCTGCTGCTGAAAGGAGAAGGCTCCACTCCCTCCAGGAACTTCACAGTTTCAGTCAAGCTTTGCTAGGGTTCTTCTCAGTATAGAGCTGAGTTAGGGGATGCTATAAAGAATTTCAGCCTTATATCTGCGTTTTGATGTGAGGCATTTAATGCTGCAAAACTTGTTCACACAGAATAAATCTCACTATTTCCCCCTGCCCCCTTTTAGTTTATATAGGTGAACTAAAAGCAATCCATGTCTGTGAGAAGCTGAAAAACAGTCATAAATAATGTTTCCCAAACCAAAGGGAACTTGGGAAGATCAGGGCAATACTGCAGATGCGAAATATTTACTTTCTAAGTATGTACTTTTTCCTCAAGCCTGCACAGTGACAAAAGCTAATCAAGATGTACATAGTCAAATACTTTGAATGAGTCATCAAATGCCATGAAATGTCACAAGAAATTGTTAATAGGACACTTACTGAAAACATTCTGCCTGATGACTTCCACTGCTAGGCAAGTCATTAGACAGAAACATGAAGTGGAGTTATGAAAAACGTAATTCCACCCAGTGAGAAATTAGCTTTCCCACTTTTAAATCTACTGAAATGTGGCTTACTACCCCAAAAAGACTGCTTTCAAAGAGACTGGTTCTTTCACTCTGTATCATTAACCATCTGGGAAGGTTGGAGAAAGATCCCAGAATGGACCCTCATAAACTAATTTGATTTTAGGGATAAGTTGACTGCTAATTCTTTTGTGATGATGTAAGTTTGATGTCTCATACTCAGGATACAGACAGATAAGATGCTGAAAAGTGAAACGAGGATCACTTCCTAGCAAACTGTATAGCAGCAGCAGGAGTTCTCTTTTCATTCTCATCCTTTGACAGCTGCCTTGTGCTGAGAGTAAATAAGCTGTTAATCCTGGTTTGGTTTTGACATATTTTTTTCATCCAGAGGGTGGTGAGGCACTGGAACAGGTTGCCCAAGGAGGCTGTGGATGCCCCATCCCTGCAGGCATTCAAGGCCAGGCTGGATGTGGCTCTGGGCAGCCTGGTCTGCTGGTTGGTGACCCTGCACATAGCAGGGGGTTGGAACTGGATGAGCATTGTGGTCCTTTTCAACCCAGGTGATTCTGTGATTTGCATTTCTGGAATGGTGGACTGGAAACTGAAGATTAGTAAATAAATAAATAAAATAAAATGTTTTATTGTGGAATTCTGCATCACAATTGCTTCTCCAACTTTTCCTGTGACGTGAAGAGGATCAGTCAACAAGTGATACTGTGCTCAGAGAGGTAGTGGGGATAAATTACACCTTTATAAGCTGGACATATTTATGAGTGGGAAGAAACACTGATGTGGTCAAAGAAACTAAAAACAACCACCAAATCTTTATGAAATATGGGCCACGTGTATCATTTTTAAAAACCTGTTGTAAACTAAGTCTCAGTAAAATGGCTGTGCCACGTTGCCAGATCTTCCTGTCTGAGTGTGCAGGTGGGTATTTTGGAGATACTGGCTTAGCAACCTGTAGAGAGCAGTTGGGTTTCATGTTTTCTGCCTTGCCTCCTGCTTCAACTGCTTCCATGTTTTGAAAGGGCAGGTTAATGAGCTGTAAGGAGAGGGAATATTCAGACCAGTTTTGAGAATAAGGTTTTATTCACTGATGTGCTGAAGGTTGCTGAAAGGCTCCTTTTTTTTTCTTTTCTGTCCTCAAATCCAAGGTGAGCAAATCTTTTGCTCTACGTTGTTTTTAAAGCATAGCATATCTAAATGCCTTTCTGTTGTACATAAGGAAAAACAGTTAACCAAAGGATTACATCTTTTCATCAATTTGAAATGATTATTAGGCTTAACATTAAAATAGTTTTCCATCATTCAGAGTGTATATCAAAACAAACAAAAACTCAGTCTTGAAAAGGTTAATTTGCCATTATGATCAGCTTGCAAATTAGCTACTTTCCTGAGGCTTGACAATTCAAAGTGAAATGCATTCAATTATGTAAAGGGTTTTTTTTCTTCTTTCTTTTTCTGTGTAACATTCAGAAGTACATTAACTGCCATTATGAAATCCTAATAGAAAAACAAACTCTCACCTTTCTTTTCCTCTCTCCAGCCCCATCCTCAATTTTTTTATTTATTTATTTTTTTTTGCTTACTTCTATGCAGTGCTGAGGTTATTTTTAATTTTTCCCACCTCTGGGCCAAAGCCAAAGAGAAATGAGAAAAATGATTCCAGAACTCTCTGTAAAATTATTCTCATTTTTTTTTTTCCCAAGTTGACTTCTCTTTAAGCCTGGTCAGACCCAGAGGTGCTTTTACATCTCATACACTGTTTGGATGAACCCCCACTATTTGTAAACCTTTGCACCTAAACGCTTTTTCCAGGGCTATTTTAATTTGTTGTTATATTACTTGTTTGTTTGATGAGGCAGGTGGAACACATTCACTTCTCTTAGCACTGCTCAAATTTGAAGATGCCTTCTGCAAACCGAACATCCCCACAACGACCTTCACGTGTTTTCCTCTGCTTACTCAATTTTTATCCTCACTTCTATTGATTTATTTTTTTTTAACTCCTTTCCTTTCTTATTGTTGCTTCAGTCAACAATTTCTGATAATCTATCTGAGCATGCCTTTTCTGCTGTTCCTTCATATTCTGTGGCTTACACAGAAATCTGTAAACCTCTGACGAATTTAAAAGCTTCAGGGTTGGTGCAAACAACTTAGAAACTTAAAACATTAAAAGTTAGAGTATGGAACAGTATGATGTGTTGAAGTCAGCACGTGCATGCTAGCAAGTTACAGGTTTTTGTCTCTGAGAAGCTGTTGCCTTTTGAGGGATTATTAATAATGTAAATGATTGCACTTGCTACTCACTCTTCATGACTGTGTATTACTCTTCTTTGTGCACTCTGCTAGTTTTTGTGTATCTTGTCTGCTTTCTCTCAATATTTAGTAAGCCACACTCCATGCTCTGAAGGGAACTTCAGTTGGGAGGGTTTAACAGTGTGTTTCTAGATGATTGTGGCCAGGTTAAACGTGAGAATCTGCACTTACCTCTAGTCTGTATCTGACAGTGTGGCTTGACAGTTTCTCAATCTGCCTATACCCAGGTAATTCAAGCATTCTTATTGTGTGCTTACATCCTTAACCCTTTGGAAGGAGAGCTGGTATCTTGGTTAACTGAGAGGATTATATATGATAGGAGTCCTGTGGATTTGACTTTTCCTGAAGGAAAAATCAACATACGAAAGTAGATGAGTTCCCAATTGATAGGTCTGGGGTTGAATCCCAAAAAAAAAATACTGAATTGAAAGTATTTGAGTTTGCAAACTGACTTGAGCAGTGCAGCTGGTACCAGTCCTACGCTGGCATGTAAGCATGTCATCACCCTGCTGTCAGAACAAAGGAGTGAAGATGTTATAGAGAGGTTGGCAGAGTTGCATTTGCTTTTTGAGAGCTGAAAATATTTCAAAGTGAGAGTCATTCATCAGAGTGTCCACAACAGTATTAGCATGCTAAAATAAGAAGTGGAAAGAGGGAAGGGCAGGTGCCTGAGTTCTGATTTCTACTTACATTTGCAGTTCTCTCTTCTATTGGTGTATTCTTTCCTTTGTAATAAAAAAGTATGCCAGAATTAAATATGGTATTTCCTTATTTACCATAACAATTTATATATGTACTATCTTCAGCAAGAGTATTTATAGGTGTGTTTTTAAGAGAGAGACTGTCTTCTTTTCTGTATAGTTACAAGAAAACTGCAAAATTCACAGTGGATTGTTGTCAGATTTGTAATCTATACTTATATAAAGATCAGAAAGCATTGCAACTTACTCTCTAGCCGTGAATACTAGAACATTAACTTCAAGTTATGGTTTTCAAATAAACATTTACAGATAAGTAATCTGATTGCTTTACACTGTGTCGTTGAGAGGAGCGTGGTTACCCCTGCCTCTTAGTTTCTCTACTAGTGCCATCTGCTGACTAAAGGTGAATATGGAGCTAGAAGGATCCAGGATGAGTTCGGCTAACGACTCAATTTGAGTATCAGGAGAAATTCCTTTAATAAGAAAGTACACTTTGATATTTTATTTAAAGAATAGCATCCCCCAAAGCCTATCTGGCCTGGAAGCGGAGTTCAGGAGCAGTAGAATCTTAGAATCATAGAATTGCTCAGGTTGGAAAAGACTTCAAGATCATCGAGACCAACCAACCACAGCCTAACCATACTACCCTAACTCTAACAACCCTCTGCTAAATCATGGCCCTGAGCACCACATCCAAACAGTTTTAAACACATCCAGGGATGGTGACTCAACCACCTCCCTGGGCAGTCCATTCCAGTGCTTAACAACCCTTGCTGTAAAGAAGCCTTTCCTGATATCCAACCTCAACCTCCCCTGGTGCAACTTGAGGCCATTTCCCCTCATCCTGTCACCAGTGAGAAGAGACCAACCCTGCTCTTGCTGTAAGCCCCTTTCAGGTATTGGAAGAGAACCATAAGGTCTCCCTCCAGCCTCCTTTTCCCCAAACTAAACAGCCCCAGTTCCTTCAGTCTCTCCTCATAGGGCATATTCTCCAAGCCCTTCACAAGCCTTGTTGCCCTGTACAGCCTGTTGTACAGCCTGGTGAGAGGTTACAGACCCTTTAACTATGTTCCCATGTCTTTCCCTAGAGAAAATAAGAGTTGACTGGGCAAATAGCCTATGCTGCTCAAGTAATTAATCTCAGTGTCTTTCCAGGTCAGCTCCATAGAGAGGCAAAGAAAGCATTAAAGTGTGGGGGAGAAAGGGTGTTGGTCCTCTAGAGGTATACCCCCCTATTCCCTGACAGTAGTAGCATGTGGACTGTGGAGGCTTAAAATTAATTTACTGAATGAAGCACAGGGTGTTAAGCAGAAGTTTGAATTTGGACTTTTGTGTGTCTGTTGCCTTAGAGAAAATAGGAATTTCTTGACTGGCCAAGATTTGGAGTAAAGATGCCTCACAGAGTGGTACTGTGTTGCAAAGGGTAAGTCTAGTACCGGTAATATTTTTGATTCTGATGTGAGAAATTCATACTGATAGCCTTTGGATAATAGTTGGTGGAAATGCTACAAAAGTCCACAGCAAGTCCATTCCTTAATGTTTGCAGCAGGGCCATGGCATGCCTGATCATTGAATCATAGAATGAATTGCAGAATGGCCTGGGTTGAAAAGGACCACAAAGAGCATCCAGTTCCAACCCCCTGCTATGTGCAGGGTCACCAACCAGCAGCCCAGGCTGCCCAGAGCCACATCCAGCCTGGCCTTGAATGCCTGCAGGGATGGGGCATCCACAGCCTCCTTGGGCAACCTGTTCCAGTGCCTCACCACCCTCTGGCTGAAAAACTTCCTCCTAATATCTAACCTAAACCTCCCCTAACTCAGCTTAAAACCATTTTACCTTTTCTTACCACTGTCCACCCAGGTAAACAGTCATGCCCCCTCCTGTTTATACGCTCCCTTCAAGTACTGGAAGGCCACAATGAGGTCTCCCCAGAGCCTTATCTTCTCCAAGCTAAACAAGCCCAGTTCCCTCAACCTTTCCTCACAGGAGAGCTGCTCCAGCCCTCTGACCATCTCAGTGCCCTCCTCTGGACCCGCTCCAAGAGCTCCACGTCCTTCCTGTGCTGGGGGCCCCAGGCCTGGACGCAGTGCTGCAGATGGGGCCTCACAAGAGCCGAGCAGAGGGGGACAATCACCTCCCTCTCCCTGCTGGCCACCCCTTTTTTAATGCAGCCCAGCACACAGTTGGCCGTCTGGGCTGCAAGCGCACACTGCTGGCTCATGTCCAGCTTCTCATTGTCCTCCACAGGGCTGCTCTCAAGTCCTTCCCCCAGTCTGTATAAATACCTTGGATGACCCCAGCCCAAGTGCAACACCCTCCACTTGGCCTTGTTAAACCTCATTAGGTTCTCATAGGAGTTCTCATAAGCCCACTTCTCCAACCTGTCCACATCCCTCTGAATGGCTTTCCTTCCCTCTAATGTATTGACTGCACTGCTCAGCTTGGTCTTGTCTGCAAACTTGCTGAGGGTGATCACAAGTAAAAATCCATTTATGCTATAAAACTAACAAATCTCTAGAACATTGTGTGGAAATGATTATGGTTCTTCGGCTCTGAGACTCTTTCATATGTGGGACAGCAGGCAAAATCTTCAACTTGCTTTTAGCCAGGCTATTGTTTGGAGATGCCACTGGCAAAAAAAAAAAAAAAAAGAAAGAAAGAAAGAAAAGAATACCAAAAAGTCCAAAAAACAGCTAACTTCCTAGGCATGGTTTACTATTTTCCACAGCTACTGTAGATAGTAACATGAAGGTATGACCTATTGGAAGTTAACACCTTGTGGGTCAGGAAAAGTGACTTGTATTTTCCAGGCATCATCTGAGGTCTGCTTTTTCACTATTTGCAACTAGGAAATTCAGACTTCACTTTAAAAAGTTTTGTATTGTGTTGAATTCTGAAATCTTAAAGATATCTTTATTCATTACTAAAGATGACAAGAGGGAACAAGACTGTATGCTACAAACATGAACCTTTCTTATTTGGAAGATGTAATGAGGGAGAAATCTTTTTCATGGAGTTTGCCCAGTGGCTTATAATGCGTTTTCCGTGACTTGTAAGTGACATGGGGACTTCTGTTGTAGAAAGCCTATTGTGGACAATTTTATTTGAATGACATGTATACTTCTTTCTTGCAAATTTTCACTGGGAAGAGACGAAAGAGTTTAGAGATAAAAATATGTTGGTGGAGCTGAGCATCTTATTTTGATCCAGTGTTGCAGCAAACTAGGAGACAAGATGTGATTTCAGATCACACATAAACGGATTTTATGTGTCAGAATGATCATTCTCTTGATCATGAGGAACAGATTTCCATCTTGTGCAGACAGAAGAACATGGCTCTTGCATTGTTTCCTCTTCCTATTCATCACTTGTGCCACTGCCTAAAAACAGACGAAGCACAGAATTGTTGTTCACATTTAAAGAGCTAAGTTGTTTCTGAGTGCAAATGGCTGAGAACATACAGAAGGCTGTATTTGGTTACTGGCAGAAGCTAATTGCACTTAACTTCTCTTCCTTTTTCCTGCCTCCCTCCCACCTTTTTCTCTACAGCACCTACAGTCCTTCAAATATCATGTCTTCTGAGTGACCATAAATGGATGCAGAGGATGCCCCTTCCATGTGCTTCTTTCAGTCCCCATATTCAGCTATTTGCTTTCATTACACTTCCTTTGATGTGGAAATGTGGGAAGGAGACTGTGTCTGTCAGCTTAATTTCTCTCATGGTTCCCATAGGAATCAGCTGGTCAGCAAGAGTTCATATCAGGCTGCTGTCTCTTGCGCTGACTCACCCTTGCTGATTATCAATGGAGAATTTCAATCACAGTCATGGACTGTAAGAAGCTGTTGCTATTTTCTGAATATTTACAGTACAATATAATTTAAATACATGACTGAACCAATATTTATGCAAAAACAAACAAAATAATAACAACAACCAAACAACAAATAAAACCAAACCCAACCAAGAATAAGTATTTTAAACCAAGTTTTTCGAATGTATGTCCAAATCTGGTATTATTTTCCCTTTATTAAATATATAACTGAAAAACTGCCAAGGGGAAAAGCTCAAGAAGAGAAAAATGAGAGACATTTTCTGCCTGGCTCTGAGGCGATGTAGGGTGCAGTCCTCTAAGGTGCAAATTCTCATGTTCAATCCCATTGTCTTCATGTTTCAGGCCATGGTGTGTGAGATCCCTTCTTTGGCAAACTGACAATGCTGGAGGTGTTCCTTCTCTGTCTTACTAAGCATGGGCTGCCTCTCATGCCTTTTAGAGTATTTTGACCCAAAAGACCTTTATTGTACAAAATTGCGAGTTTTAGCAAAATGTATAATAGAATAAATTCCTCTAAGTTTAGATTGAGCTGTTTGCCTTTCTGGCTGGATAGCTAGATCTCTGTGCTTGAAAGTCTGTGGGCAAATAAGAAAAAAATTTCAGTTCAAATTAAGAATCACATTACTTGAGAAGGTGGACATCCTGAGTGTGAAAGGTACAGTTTTATGACAATTAACCTCCAGATCTACTTAAGAGCAATTTTAAGAGGCAGAATGTGGGCAGGTACCAATTACTTGTCACAATTAGCATACATCTTTTGTACATATTTAAGAAATTAATGACAGTAGATGGTTAGAACTGTCTCATTACTAGTAATTAATATGAGAAGTCTTTAGCAGACCATTGGCAAAAAAAAGAATACCAATTAAATGTAGTATCAATAGAAAGTCATGAATTGTAAGAGGATAGATACACATGAAGTCCAGAAGCAGTGGGAAAGAATCTGTGCTTTTTTTTCAGGCATCTCAGTGCAGCTCCCACTTGAAAAACAAGTGTATATTCCATCTTAGATATATATTAAATGGAAATCATGCATCAGGAACACAAAGATGCATCACTGATGCTACAAAGATGGTAGAAGTGGTTGATACTCCAGAAGTCTCACTGCCATTCAGTGAGACCTGGACAGGCTGGAGAGTTGGGTGGAGAGGAACCTTATGAGGTTCCACAAGAGCAAGTGCAGAGTCCTACACATGGGAAGGAAAAACACACACATCAGTACAGGTTAGGAGCTGATTTTCTGGCTGACATGACTTTTCAAACATCATTAAGAGTGGCTTGGTGATTACATTAGCCAGTTCCCTCAGGACTCTGAGATGCATCACACAGACTTATGGATCCTCAGGTGATCTTTGCTTACATCAGGAGGAACAACACTCCCCCAGTACCCACCTTCTGAACCTTCCAACTTGTTCAGCCTCAGGAGGTGGTCTCAGACTTGCTCTGCTTTTACATTGAGAGGTATTTTGCTCTCCTCACCGCCACTTGGAAGTTCTGGAAGGGACTGAAGAGAACACTACCTGTGTTCTCAATCACTTCAGCATATTCCTAAGGAATGTGAAGTCGTTTTCAATATTTTTTTAATTCCTTAGTCACAGCTTCATGTGAGCCAGCTTCAAAGCCCAGGAATGGATAGTAGTCCTCTGGCTTTATCATACCTGGTACCCGATTCCTGATATCCTGAATGCAGGCCCCTGGTAGGCAGCAACCTTTCCAGACAGATTATCTGGGAAGCAAATGGGTGCCTCAGTGCCCCTCATCTGTGAGTCCCCAGTTATTAAGACATTTCACCTTTTTTTAATGGCTCTGGTTGTGACTTTAGTTCTCATTTGGACCTTTTAATGCAGTTTCCCCTTTCTAGTTCTGAACCACAAATCCATACCTCCTTCTCCTCCTGTTCCGAGGGCTTCATATCTGTTGGCTAGGGGAACTTCTGGGACAAAGGGAGGCTTCTCCTTCTGCACTGAGATGATATTTCTCTCTCTCATCCTTCACATGTTTTCCCTCCACCAGGCTGGAAGTCTTCTTATCTTCTTCCCCTTGCTTAGACTTAAGACTGGGCTATCAGTCTGTCTCTGCCAATGCATAATACTTGAGACTGCACTATTAATTTGCTGGATGCAAATGATTGGAGAAATAACTGAAGAACAACAAGTAGTATGGAACAAAACACAGCTGTAAAGCTGTGCTCCAGCTGACCTTCCTGATTTTGTGAGGTTGTCACGTCATGCATTAGGGGGACTCATGGTTTTTATCAGCTTATTTCATAATTTTGTTTACTTTCATAAGCCTTCTATTTGACTTAGTAGCACAGTAACAACCTCTCCTCTCAGGTTACGTACTGCACATGGTTTTGAATGCTGTTGAACAAGTATGATGCCTCTTGCATTAATGAAGTTTCTACTGTGAGGGCAAACACGTCTGCCAAGGTGCTTTTAAGAATTTGATTAATAACCAAACAGGACAAAAGCCACACTTTTCCAGGGTTTCAAAGCATAAATCATCATTCCTTTTCTGTGTTAAATTATAGCAATGCCATTACTATTGGAAGCAGCCTCAGTAGCCTTCTCTCAACATCTTGGAGATTTTGCTTTACTGCTTTGACCCCAGCAACCACCCTGAATCTGTCAGTTTTGAAATGATCAAGCGTTGCACTACTTTAACTTCTGCTATTCTGTACTGCCTTCAATCTTATGGCTGAAGTATTCCTGAACACTTGTAAAATAACTGACTGCAGCCATGCTAGGGGTGTGAAACAAAAGACATCAAAAGAAATCTTGATTAATATAGAGCATCTATGGCATGGATAAGCAGATAGATTTTTTTCTATTTCTATGACTGAAAGGCTTTCAGTCTCAGAGGCTTTAAATGCACCTCAAGAAAATTAATTGAAGATGGAAAACTGACATAGCAATTGTAGCTTTTTGTGACCACTAGGGAATGTCAGATATGCTTTTGAGGATGAAGACAGGCAGGCACACATATACACATGTATCATGTAGTGCCCTGAGATGGCGTAGGCAACAATAATTATCTCCAGTGACTAATTGTTTCAGTAGTCTCTCATTTCATCTTAAGTGTTTGGGTTTTTTTAACTTAACGTCAAAAGTGTTTTTTTTCAGCACTTGTATATCTCTGAACTGTCATGTCTTATAGGAATAATCTGCTTTGTTTAATATATGTTCTTATACAATGCTTACCTTACGTCTTGAATATGAAAAGGTAGCTCTTCCCAGTGTTTCTCAATTAATTCCTCCTCTTTCTATTTCTCTTAGCTCAGCTCTGCTTTCCAGCACAACTAGTCACTTCAGGAGACAGCAATCCAGTTGTGAAAGGGCATTTTTGTCTCAGGATTGTCAAACACAGCCTCAATGATAACATAAAAGCTTTAAGGGGAATATTTTGGACTGGCAGCATAATTAATGTTTTATTGAATAATGTCTAAAGGATCGCTGAAAATACACAGTTTTATGTCTCTTTTTTTTTTTTTTTTTTTCAGAGTACTAGTTAAAGTGATAGACTAATTGAATATTGCTGCAAAGAGCGTATTGCCAAGCTCTGTGTTTACAGCGTTCTTCAGCCTCCTGGTCTCATTCTATTTACCATGCAATTCTGCTCTCTTTGAGCTGTTTCCAATTCTTGAAGTGAACTCATCCATTCTCTCTAGGGAAACAACATGTCCAGTCCAATATCTCACTGCTTAAATGTCAAAAGCAGTTTGATACTTGAATATAAGTTGGGAGTTTTAACTTTAAGGGTGATTTGGTAAAATTTTTCATATGCATTTTTTTTTCAGAAGAATGAGCATAATGCTTTTAATAAGGTTTATGTACTGAATATTAAAATATTGTTATAAATGGCTTGTATTAATTCACTAAATTATAGAATGTTTCAGGGGTAAATGTTTGCATGGATCAGGTCAGAGCATGTTCAATCAAACTGGACGTTTGTAAATCTATGGGACCTGATATGATGGCACCCATGAGTGCTAAGGGAATTGGTAGAGGAAGTTGTGAGGCCTAGAATTGCTGCTCTATCGTATGAAATGAGAAAAGTGCCCAAAGGCTGGAGGAAAGCAAGTGTCACTTTGGAATTCAAGATGTGCAAAAAGGAGGGCCTGAGAAGTTACAAGCTGGTCAGCTTCACCTCCTTCCCTAGGCAGCCTGCTCTAGTTGGGAGCAACTCTGTCTATAGCAGAGGGGTTGAAACTAGATGATATTTAAGGTCCCTTCCAAAGCAAACAATTTATTTATTTTTTTTGGTAGTGAATATGTGCTCCATATGTGCTCCAGTGGCTGTTATTTTGGCCAATGCTTTCCTAAACATTTTAATTATGAAGAAAAATGTATTGCTCTGAAAGACAGCTGTGAGTGGTATTTCCTTCCATATCTAGGAACTCATTTCTGGAGGAGGTAAAGGGGCTTCTTCTTAAGATTTAAGGAAAATAGCAGATTTATTGTGATGGTACAGCATCATGCCTTCTGTTACTTGTTTTGTTCTTTTGGAGGCAGAGTATCAGAACTGCGTTGACTATTGCAGAGGTTAAGGAATTGTTTAACTTAATAAAACAGAGCTGGCTTTGTTCATGATAATACCAGTTTACTGGGGAATAAAAAATTAAAAATTAAAACCTAAAGGATTATATATTCTTTTCCCAAAGCTGTAAATCTTACTTTAGTTGCAAATGTGTACTGAGCTTGCTCCACTTTGCAGAAAGGATTTCTGGCACGTTCCTTTACACTTCCTGGGTTTCTTTTCATAATTTTTCTGTTTCACCTTGCTTCTCCCCTCCACTTCCACTTCCACTATATCTTTATTTATCTTATTTTTATTTATTTGTTTGTTTGTTTGTTTGTTTGTTTTACTTAAAGTTCTTCCTAAGGTCAGTGGAACGTAAACCTCTCAAAGCAACATAAAGGAGTCTTATTTAATGATTTCTTTCAGTAGCATAAAATGGCTGGCATAGCTCCAGAGTGAAAGAATGGAAAACAGATACTCTCTTCTCGTTCAGCTGCAAGCACTCATCCTCCTCAAGACACCTTGATCTCCCTGCTCTAAACTCTTCTAAAATTCATTAAGCACTACTCAATTACGTCAGCATGCTCTTGAATGAAGATTGGATAATATTCCCTGAAGAGTGATATTTCCCAGTAGAAAGGGCACATTATGAATAGTTAGTATTGTCAAGAAGAAAATGTCTTGTGGTGTACATGGGATGCAGGCATCTTTACCTGTTATACAACCTTCTGTGGATGCCTTTAATATTTTGTATTAAGTTAGTTCACAGGAGCTGAAGGAAGATCTATCAAGCAGTGGCTTTAGAAGATGCATATGGCAGACTGTAATAATGATGGAGACTTGTGTAGGCCAAGAGAGCATGCTGTGAAAAGTTTTAATGTCTTTCATGCTGAGTTTGTCCTCATCAGTCAGGATCACTTCAAGATGATCTGTTTTCAAAAACTGCAAGTATTGGGTTGTAATACTGAAGTGTGAGCAATGATGCCTGAAATGCTGAAGGCATAACTGTCAGTTTAGACACTATGGCCTTTTCAGATACCTGTAGATGGGAAGGGTTTTTATATGTGCCCTAGGCAAATTATTTGCAGAAAACACTATAGTGGTTAGATGAATGCAATGGTGAAATTATAAAGGGAGAGTTTTTGAATATTGCTGTTACAAATAGATTCAGGTAATCATTCTGTAACCTAGATGAATTGAGGGAGATGTGAAATATGAAGCACATTTTGATAGATGTCTCAGTTCCCCCTTGGCTTACATCTTTCTGGACCAAATTCTTATATTTCTTTTTCAAACTTTTATTTGGGAACTGAGCACCAAGTGCAGTTACAACAATCTTGCAATTATTTGGGCTGGCATTAGCTCATTATCATGGGAAGGAGGATAGTTGCTCTCATCTTTTTTCATATATCAGACCTTCTCAGGTAAGTGGAAGTGTGAATGTGACAACCAAGTGAGAAGGGAAGCAGATGCCCTGAATTTGAAGGGAATATAGACATCACCCATAAACATGCACCAGGCACACTTGCACAGTGGCTATCTATTTTGTGTCTACCTTTCTCCAGGTTAGGAAAAGACTAGAAAAATTTGCACTAGAGAAAAAAGTGAGAGGGGTTAGATATGTGATAGTCTTGTGCTATAATAGTTACAGGGATGCTGTTCTACTTTGCTATGTAGAGCAGGTTTAAATGAGAACGATCTGTTTTCCAGAGAGGAAGAAGGGGAGATCTTAAAGATGATTTCTTAGCCAGAAAGCTGAACATATGGAATGCATGCCTATGTTTTTTTAGAAAGTAAAGGTGGTCTTTCCTGTCCTCTTTGCAGCTAGCAGCTTTGACATCTTCAACAGTTATGAGATAGAAAAGCAGGTGTTTTCTTGGGGAAAAAAAATACAAGAAAACTGTTTGCATATCGATGTTCTTACTAACTCCATCCCAATTCACTGTATAATTTTCAGACTTGAAACTTTTTGTGTTTTTCTCCTTCTGTGTAGTTTTAGCAAACACTCAGGATGGACTTGAAGGGTGGTTACTTTAAGTAGAACCATTTCTTATTTGTTTCTGCTCAATGTTATTGTGGCTCATAAAGAGATGTGTGAAAAACATACCAGAAAAGTATAGGTGCCACTAAGTTAATCTAGGAAATTACGAAGCACTCTGCTTCGTAGAGCACGTAGGTTTTGTATCCCTGCATTTTCCACAGCTTTCAGCTTTCATTCTATCTATTTCTCAAACAGACACAGAGCCTGTGGACTCTGCAGCGGTAGGGGTTAGTGAGTCCTTGCATTTGGCTGCAACACTAGGATTTTCCCATCACAGATTTAGGAAACAAATCAAAATACGCACGTGCATATTGATACAACTTACACTCTTGATTTCCAGTGCTGGCAGATCCACCCGTAGCTTTGAGCAGTTGAACCGCTGTCAGACCATCTGTGTGCAATCTCCAGTTCTGCTGGGGGCCCCTCCTATACTGATCCTTTTACTAAGCTGCCTTTGCTATAAGTGAGGATTTAAAGCCTCAGTTAAAGTGATTTTAAAGTCATTTTTCCTTACACCACAGATTCTCTCACATTTACCAATCAACTGCTTGCTACTGTCTACAGTTCAACAACTGTATTTCTTTTCTAATATTTGTTTACATAAATCTTGGTACTGGATTTTTAAAGATGATTTTCAAGGATTCCTATGGTCTGCATTCATTTCTCCTTTATCAGAAGGATCTTCTGAGTATAGGCTGTGTTCCTTTGAGTTACTAATATTCAAGTCAGACAAAAGCTTTCACTGTTTTGATACTAGGCGACTCCAAAAGTAAATCCTCCTATTTATTTTCTTGGAAAGTACGACAAATAGAAAGAATATGCTCACAGTATTTAATAGAGCAAATTCTCAGCTACAAAACACTATTTTTCAACACAGTCACCACCATTAGCAATGCATTTTTACCAGTGATTAACAAGAGCCTGCATGCCTCACTTGTAAAAATATGCATCAGTGATGGTGATCCACTGTTTCACAGTGGTATGACAGCATCATAGCTAGAAAAATGTTGCCCCATGAAGTCCATCTTTCATCCAGACCTTCACATCACTGGTGCAGCCTCACCTTGTGTACTGCATGCAGTTTTGGACATCACACTACAAAAAGGAAATAAACTATTAGTATGCAAAGTAGGGCTAGAAAGATGATGAAGATTCTAAAGGGGAAGACATATGAGGAGTGGTTGAAGTTTCTTGGTTTGTTCAGCCTAGAGAAGAAAAGTCTGAATGGAGACTTCATGGTTTTGCCTACAGTTTCCTCAAGATGGGATGCAGAGGGGAAGGTGCTGATCTCTCTCTGGTGACAGCAATAGAACCCGAGGGAATGGCATGGAACTGTAACAGGGTAGGTTCAGGTTCAACATCAGAAAAAGGTTCTTCACCAATAGAGCCTGGAACAGGTCCCCAGGGCAGTGATAATGACACAAAGCTCACTGGAGATCAAGAAGTATCTGGACAACTCTCAGACATATGGTCTGATTATTGGATGGTTTTGTGTGGAGTCAGGAGTTGGACTTGATGATGCTTATGGCTCCCTTCCAGCTTGGGATATTCTATGATTCTATGTTCATACTGAACATATGGAAGTCAGAAGGCACCAAATCCAAACTAAAAAGTGGGTGTGGGGTAGGACAGCTCATCCAAGATTGGCAATGTGCTCCACAGTCTTCAAACTGGTATTGATGCCTGGCGTTATTGTGTTGTGATAAGAGAGTTTGTCTTATTCTCTAGCCTGACTCTGGAAGTTTGAGCCTTCAGCTTAGTCAGCACTGCAATGGAGTGGTCAGAGTTGATGGTTTGTATGGTTTCCAGGAAATCCAGAAGGATCACTCCTTTCCTATCACAAGACAGTGCAAGTGCCTTTACCTACCGTGGGCTGAGTCTTGAACTTTTTCTTCGATGTAAAGTTCTCATGTTGCCACTCCATAGACTGCATTTAGACTTTGACTTACAGTGGTGACCACATCTCATCACTCGTAATGATGCAATCCTGGAAACTGTCACCTTCAGCCTTGTATTGGTTCAATAGGTCCTAACAAACTTGCATACAGAGTTTTCTTTCTGTTCCCATGGGAGTACTTGCGAGACCCACCTAGCATAAACTTTGTGATATTCCAGTGTTGCCACTATCATTTCCAAAGCACTGAAGCCAACGTGCAGCTCTGCACACAGCTGGTGATAGTCCACCAATTCACCTGGATTAGCTGATTGAGACAGTGTTAATTTCATGATGTGGCAGCCACACTTGGCCATTAGGAACATGGCCTACTTTTCATGTCAGTGTTGACACTGCAGAAACACCACTCTCAGCCTTACTGTGCTCACATTCACTGTTTCATTTCCATAAACATCTAGCAAGTGCTGATGAATGGAAATAGTTGCATTTTCTTTTCTGCAAGGAGGAATTCGATTACTCACTTTTGTTTCAGACACATTTCCATGTCAGATGCCATGTTGTCAGGCTGCCCCTCTGCTGCCATCTGTTGCACAGCAACAAAATTGAACAGAACGCTGGTGGGAAGGTTCAGCATCTACTGCCGTGCTACAAACATCTGCCTCTGATTTCATGGACCAACATAATAAAATAGGAGGCATTGCTTTCAGAGCAGCCTGCATAATTATGTCAAGCCACTAAATGTCTAGCTAGCTCCTCCAGAGATGCATCACAGTTTCCATCATGATGTACTCTAGAAGCCTTTAATTTACTTAGCTACATCACTGATGGCCAGTAAGAGAGGTCTCTCTTTTGCCTGTTTTCCAATCCTTGCCTCCCTGGATAGTCTTACTATTCTTGCTGGCATGCAGCACTGAGACTGTAAATGTTTTGACCCATGTTTGACAAAAGGCATCAGCAGATGAATCTGACAGTTTCAAAAAATTTAACTTGCCCCCTAGATCAGACAAGGCTGATTTTGAGGCAACCTACTCTGTACTATATTCTCAGAGACTGCAACCAAGTCACTGAAAGGGCCATGACATTTTTTTTCTTCCCTTGTATGCTGCAAGACCTCCTTATTTTGTGACAGAGTTTTGCCAGCTTTTTCTACTCTAAAATGGAGGACTCCTGTGATTTTTTTTTTTCTTTCTTCAGCAACCAAAAAATTAATCCTAAGATAAAATATTGTTGACTAATAATCTCTTCTAATGGACGTTTAGTACATAATCTAAAATGGTATAGGATTTTATTTAATTCCTATGTCTAATTTACCTAGTTTCTACATCTACAGCTAATCACTTAATTTCTGGACAAAAAGAAAAATTGCTAACTTTTCCCTAATGTTCTGTCTTTAATAAATGTTATTTCTTCTGAATATATGTTGTCTTGATGCTGCATTTTTCCTCTATGAAATTAACATAAAAATGGCTTAATTACTCTATGTTAATAATGAAAAAAGCAGTTTCTAAACAGCTTCTGGATAGCTAGCTAGTTCAATTGCAGAAATGTGATGTTATTAGCTAAAACTTAAAATAAAAGTGCCTCAACTTTAGTTTGTACTATCCTGGAATTGCTGGGTACCTGATATAATTTTCATTTTTTCTCAGTATGTGCCTATCCTCCTCATTACATGAACTCAAGTCCCATTAGAGGTTGAAGGACATCTCACAAAGAAGCAAAGTCCACTTAAGGTCTGTTTTCAAAAGAGCTGTGCTTCAAGTATTGGAATAAAATTGAAGATTAAGCTAAAAGTCAGCTAGTATTCTAAATAATATTAGCTAGCTAGTGTCATCAGGTCCTTCTGTTTCATTTCATAGTTTATTCTTTTGGCACTGTTTTATTTCCAACAGTTTTTTTAAACTCACCTTACAGTGTTTTGTGAAGAGTAAAACCTGCTGGGCTCAACGCTCTCCAAGGCAATTAGTCACTGCTAACTTTTGTAATAGGGCTCCAAGCTTAAAAAGTACTTAAACATTGTTCATGTGTTCATCATTCTCCTCTGAACTGAGAATATAATCTTTGGTTTGTGCGTGAGCAGTCATGTCTTCATCAGTGCTCCACTTTTGAGCAATGTGTTGGATGTACATAGTACAGTCTGCTGACTGTCTGCAGTCGTTCCACTCACTGATCTCACAAATATTTCTTGATGCTAACTGGAATGATCGCAGACATGATAGGTTGGCCCTCAGCTTGCTATTGAGAATTCACTAAGACAAATTTCAGTTCAGTTGTGGTTGAATCCTACTGAGCTGGAAGGAATCACAGAATCACAGA
The DNA here is from genome assembly GCF_987193195.1 of Phasianus colchicus. Taxonomy (NCBI): domain Eukaryota; kingdom Metazoa; phylum Chordata; class Aves; order Galliformes; family Phasianidae; genus Phasianus; species Phasianus colchicus. Next base: position 5,427,316 of record NC_143438.1, read on the forward strand.
ACGGCCAGGGTTGGAAGAGACTTGATGGATCATGAATCTCCAACCCCCCTGCCACATGCAGGGCCACCAACCTCCCCTTTTAATACTAGACCATTTAACTGGTTTCATATGTGTGCTGAATACAATGCTTGATGAGGTTAAAATGCTCTATTTCTGAAAGGCAGTTGCTCTTAAAACAGCTGCAAGAATCAGTCAATTTAACCTTTTCTAAGGGAGAAAGACCTGCAAACATGGACAAGCTGTCTAGGACAACAGAAGAATGCATCACGATCAATGGCATTTAACATACTCTGTATCTGTCATTGCATATCCTTGGTTGTCCTGGCTTGATGAAAAGACAACTGCTAGAGTCACTGCATCACTGGCCAGCTGCTTTTAGGAAATCTTACAACATATATATTCTGCTATATATTTATATCATCTGCATCTCTCTTTTCGACACAGTGTCAGAAAACTAAAATGAGATCTGGGAACTGAGCTAGGTAGCTTCAGTGTATGTCATTCACTTACACATAATTTTTTATCTTTTTAATACTGTCATTAATAAGTATTATAGTTTGCTTGACTTTCTTAGCTTTGTAGCTTAGCTGTACTTTGTGCACAGTGTTTCTAGACTGCAAATGATTAACAGGCAAAGAACACATTCTACAGACACACCATTGACTTATGTCTGAGGTTAATTAAAACTGGTGATGGATCTATAGAAGTGCTTACAATACAGTATAGAATTACATTTAATCTATTTAGAGTAGTACTAGCTTTGATTTCTCTCCCCATAAAAGGGCAGCCACAATTCGCATAAATATTAACAATTTTTACATAAGCAGATATAAAAATGGGACAGTAGAAGTTGCAATACCTGTGTGCTTTAAAAAATGTTTCTAACTTTGTTATGTTTGGCAAACTTTTATGGTTCCCTTCTGCATCTTTATTTCAGAAAGCTTTTGCCTTCACATACCATGACTAGAACCCAACAAGCAGGCTATGACACGCAAGCTTCTGTGATTAAATTTTATCAGAGCAGCAGAAATGCATGGTGAGGGAGGGAACTAAACTTTCAATTGTTCATTATTTACCAGGTTTTGAAAAATGTGTAGAGTATATGCACTATTCCAATGGAGACTCAACTACTCCAGAAGCCAAAGCTGAAAAACCAACTGCTTCAACTGGTGCCTAAATCCAAGATAGACATTTTTTTTTCTCATACCTCACTGAAATTCTTGTTACTTTCCTTTCTTTAAATTACACTTTTCCTTATATTTTACTTTTATTCTGCAATTGTTCCTTCCGTTCTTTCCCTATGTCTCTTCCTTACTCAGCTAATTTTAGTATTAGGGAGAAGCTGTGTTTGGGTGTACGTGGACATGGAACACTGTTTCATCTAAACTTCCATGCAGGGATACACGTCTGCAGAGCCTTCATTAATTTGAATATATGTGACCTCCTTCTAAGCACCATTCCTCACAGTCTCAGTTTCCAAATTTTGATCCCTAAACCACCTGTTTCAGAGCTCCCCTGGGTTGGCCCTGCCTTCCCACCAGGTGCTCAGTTATTGTTTCAGGCTGTGACTTAGCATTTCCACTACACCATGCAAAATAAAATCACAAAGTGATAGAAGGAAGGGACCCACAGGCTTAACCTTCCTCTTTCTTTCTTGTACCAGGAATTGTAAAAGTTTTAATGGATAGCGGTTCTGAGTTGCACGTGCCTTTTTCTAAGTCTGTTTTGTTCTTATTTTCCTTGTGTCTCCTCGAAAATGATTTGTTTCAGGTAGTGTGTTGTGCTCTAATTAGTGTAATTCTGTTGCACTGCTTTGCCTTTTGTCTGTGTTTAAAAATAAGTGTTACTGAAAACAAAAGAACAATCTCTTGTGCACTAGCTACAATTTGGAATGAAGTTATCTGTTTTGAAGTGGTTTTTGTTTGTTTTGTTTTCTTATTGCTTTAGGGTACAACACAAGCTGTCTGCTGTCCTTCACAGTTTCAGAGACCTTCAGCTCTTCATGAAGCTTTTCACTAATCTGTTATCCTAAGCAAGCTGTTTTCCACAGTAACCACAGAAGCATATAGGATGGAATTGTCAGGGTTGAAAGGAACCTCTTAAGATCACTTAGTCCAACACCCTGCTAAAGCAGGTTCCCTACAGTGGGTTGCACAGGAAAGCATTCAAGCTAGAGTACGTCCACTTATTCTATAAAATTTTGGGTGAGACTTGCACTTATTTCTTTCTTTCTGGCACTTGTGTTCAAAGCACTGATTGTGGTGATCTGTTTTTCTCCAAGAAGTTACACCCCAACCAAGTAGAAGTCCATCCTAGTATGAGATCACAACTGTCATTGGAAAGAGTCTCACGAGGCTTTTCCTCCTCCTTCACATCAGAAATGTATTCTCCTACATTTGCTGCAACTCTGCTTTCTCAGAAGAAATGTCTGCTCTTGGTCAAACCACATGCTGATGTGCAGAACCACATGTGCAGTGTGCCAACACTGTTGATGAATCATGATTAGTGGTACTGTCTCGTTTGTTTGTTTTTGTTATACCTTATTATTGTTCTCCTTCAGGCTGACACTGTACAGCAGCTTGTTGATGCTGAAAAGGAAGACTCCGTTTTTTCCAAGAATGAAATTAACTCTCGTGCTTTCTGCAGCAGTCCTGAAGCTCACTGGATCTTTTACTGAGCTAATTTAAGGTAGGTTAGGCTAAATTAAAAGTAAAAATAAGAATCTCGTTATGCATAGGTAGAGTCAAGATATGTGGTCGCTTATTAGAATCATTGAATCACAGAATTGCTCAGGTTGGAAAAGACCTTCAGGATCATCGAGTCCAACCACAACCTAAACATATTACCCAACTCTAACAACCCTCTGCTAAGTCATGGCCCTGAGCACCACATCCAAATGGTTTTTAAACACATCCAGGGATGGTGACTCAACCACCTCCCTGGGCAGTTCATTCCAGTGCTTAACAACCCTTGCTGTAAAGAAGCTTTTCCTGATGTCCAACCTAAACTTACCCTGGTGCAACTTGAGGCCATTTCCCCTCATTCTGTCACCAGTGAGAAGAGACCAACCCCACTCTTGCTTACTCACCAAGTTTACTGGTGAAGTGTGCTTACCTTCATCATATTTTTTACTAAATGAAAGCTAGTAAAGGCGTTGCTCTACTGACTGCTCATTACAGTATTACAAACTGTTAATGAAGGGAAAGTGCTTCTGAAATGTAAAAATTCTATTACTTGCAGTGTGTCATAAGGTGAACTTCTTGGGAATTCTCAACTATAAATCCAGCCATGTCTAGAAAATATACATGCTATATGTGAACACACCGAATGGATAGAGTGCAAGTGTGCACAAATGGAAAATGTTACTTATTCTTACTTACATGTATATTACATGTATTGTGTCAATAAATCAATTGTGTTTTGGAACTAATCAGAAACAGACAGACTGTCAAGAGACAGATCAGATCCTCTCTTCCTTCCTAACTCTGACATGCCTATGATGTTTCCCAGTCAATGCTGGGCTACTCTATCCCTGCCCTTCCTATAATGCAGGCAGCAGAAGGCCAAGAGGAGGACAACAAGCTGCCAAAAGCACATCTGCGCTTTCCCTCCACTGTTCTCCCACCAAAGCGCTGTCACTATGCCTGGAACACCAGCAATGCTGCAATCTGCTGTTTTAATTGAGTCAGAAATGGCATGTAAAAAATCATCAGCTACTGATTCAAAACCATGGGGAAGCACTGCAGGGTTTATTGCTTGCTTTTGCTAAGCAGAGGCTCTTGATGCCAGAGACTCCACGGGCACCTCACCTGTCTCTTGCAATGCATCCATAGATGTTGCATGCTGCTATTTGAATTGGGCAGCAGGTGGTGAATTAAGAATTCAGCTGCCAAGAAGAAAAAGCTGTGTTTTCTTCCTTTTTTTTTTTTTTTTTTTTTTTTCTCTCCTACTGCTTTGTGGCTGGTAAGGACAGAAGATGCAGCAGTAGCTAAAGCCACTGCTGCTGCCCTGGGGGTTCTTGTCCTGTTTCTGTTACTGCCATTACTCTCTGTTTTGCTGTTACCCTGCTTCTGCTGCTTGCACAGCTGATTCCCTTGCTTTGCTAGGAATTCTAACACATTTTGTGAGGTGGAGAGCTGATGGCGATTTGGAACTGACTGAAAGGCAAGAAGAGTAGCAGTAGCCTTCTCCTCTTCTCTCTTCTTGTTTTATTTTCTCCCATGTTTCCTTTGATTGTTGTTTTTGTCACCAGTCTGCCTCACGCTGACCCCAGCCAAATTCATGTTCTCTTAGGATTTATTCCTCCAGGCAAAATAAAGCAGCTGATAAAGGCTTCCTTTAGTATAAAATCTGATGTTTTCACTTCCCTTTCAGTATATGTTTCTGACATGTTCCCCTGATGCCCTAAGCAGGCTCTACCTCTCCTTGTCTTCCTCTTCTCTATTCAGGCTAATGGCTAAGTTTCTGAATCCTTTCCTATTAGAATATCTCATGTTGAGTAAGAAGTCTAATTTTTAAAACAGCTGTCCAATTATTTTGGCTGATAATTAAGTTCTGTGGTCACAGTTACAAGCAAGTGTAATTAAATTTCCAGTTTCATTGTATAAGTTCATCACCATAGACATGAGGCAAGACTTCCTACGTGTAGTATGTAGAGATGCTGATTAGAGGAGCACTGATTCTATTTACATGTGGTAATGCCTATCCTGTTGTTATAGCTGGTATGTGTATTTATCTTACAGGGTCAGACATTATGTATGCTTGTGGTGGTAGATTTGCTAGCACCCCTCTCGAACCTGTTTAATTGCTAGTGATCATCTTGGATTGGTATTTCAGGCTTTGCATGAATTGATGGCTTTCTAACATTATGTTCCACAGGAAATTACCTCTGATTAGCAGTTGATTTAACTCAGTGGAAGAAAAAGATAAATATCTGGAGAACTGGAATAGAAGGACGGAAAATCACAGGAACTGACATTTCCTTTGTACTGCCTTTCCCCTTGTGTGAAGGAAGTCTGGACTTGACAGCCTTGCAGGCCTCAAGAGCATAGTGCAGAATTAAATCAGACCCTGCAGTAATCCACAGTAAAAGTTCTGAGATTGGGCTGAATTTGAATACTAAAATAACAGTGATATTCAGATGAGGGACTCAGCTCTTTCTGTCTTTGGAAGGCATTCAAAAATACCTTGTCCAAAGTTTTCAAACCAAAAAGTAATAATTTTGTAATGATACTTAATTTTTTTCAAGATCCATTGTGAATGTGCCATTGCACAAGCCAGCCTTTCTAACAGTCTGTTAAAAATACACTTGAGACTAAGGCTCCCTTGAAACATGAGGGAAACTTTTGTGGTCTTACTCTAACAAAAAGTGGCAAAATACCTCTAGGAAATTTGACTTAACTTCTTTTCTGGCTTCATTGTTTTTATGTATGGTTTATTGCAGATTTATGTATGTTTTAATGATTTATATTTTCAGAATGTTACGATGGGGGAGAAGAAGCCCTGAGAAAGATGTTCATCCCATCTTTGTTGGGATGAAATTCTATGCTATTTTTTTTTTTTTTTTTTTTTTGCATTGTTTTTACCAATCATGCTCTGTGTTGTTATGTGATGGCAAAATGAGAAACCTAAAAAGTACTTGCTGCCTGGTCTCCAGAGCAGAGGACTCAAGGAAGTTTCCTCTTATTGTAATGAGATGCTTTCTCATCTAATCCCAGTATGAATCTTTGGAGCTTTCTCATGGTGATGGTGGTGAAGTATGTACAAAAAATTGCATGCATAAAGGATTTGTAAAGCCATGGAGCATAACTGGCTATATTGTTAATTTTAGTAATGCATAATGATTACTTGACATAAACTTACTTCCAGCCATGAGGATCAATGAAAGTAAAATTTGTTTGGACCCAATTGTAATCTGTTTAACACTGAGGAAACAAAAAATCAAAAAGTACTGTGATATCCCTGTGGATTTATGGCTGTATGCCTGGATGTGCTTCAGTATTACTTCATTTCTTTATGATTTGGTGGCTGCTGAGTCAAAGGAGAGGTGACAAGGATTGTCCTTCCTCTCTCTTGCTCCAAAGTACTGTCTGGCTTTGCATCAGTGCTCTGCTTAGTAGGGGTGCAGCCAAACCTGTGCAAATCACCCCAAATATTCCCAGAGAGCTGCAGCTGTGCTTGATGTGATTATCAAGATCCATTGCATCACCTGTTTTATTACACAAAGATATGCAGAAATCACGTTTTCTCTCCTGCTTTACTGTTGTGTTGACCTGTGTCAGCTGTGGCATATGGGCTTGTATCCTTCTGTTTTCTATGGGTTTAGCATCCCCATCATTCCTGCTACATTTGCTCTGTGGCTGCTTCAGTGGCATGTGGTTTTCACATTCCATACTTATAACCAGCAGGTTGTAATGGTAACCTTGCTCTTGCAGGGCTGGAGAAACAGCTGTGTTTTTACATGGATGATAGGGCTTCCTCAGGCCTATAGCTGATGTATGATTTAGTGTTCCAGCCCATGTCACACCATGCTACCAGTATTACATGAAATAGTGTCTGTGTATGACAGATGTTAACTTGTATAAGTCAGATTTGCTTCCCTAGTAAGAGAAAGATGGTGCTCTGTGGATTGATGTCAGTGTGCTTGGGTGAATGAGATTATGCATTACTCTCTGAAGATGGCAGCAGCTGAGCACAGAAAATATTTCTACTAAAAAAAAAAAAAAAAGTGCTGCTTAAGCACAAACTCTAGCTTATTTTTTCCATTTGTTTTGTCCTTTCTCAAGGTCTCCTCTCATGTTCACTCAGATTGGTATGAGATCTTTCATTGCTAGACTTCACAGCAGAGACTAAGCTAGAAACTAATACCAAACGTACTCCCTGCAGGTGGAGAGGTTGCTTTGTGTTGTTTTGCTTGGCCAATGTGCAACAGTTCATGTATCAGGATGTATTTGGGCATCTGCCTGCTGAAGAGGACACCCATGTGTCAGTGCCCTGAGCTGAAGATGATCTCTTCATGAGGTTTATAATCAGATCCATTTGTGTTGCTGTTCCCTTATCTACTTCCCTTGGAGTTGAGCTATTTTATGGCTCATCTAGACTGGAGCAAGCGAGGTGGTTCTGTCATGAGAGGTGTGAGGAGTAATGACAAGCAGGATGACCTGGGTCAGTCCCTCCTAGCTGGTGGTAGTCTGTGTCCAGGACACCTTTGGCTTTTTGACAAGCAAGAAGACATCCACTGGTATCATTTCAGGCACAGCCATTAGTATGGAGGGTCCTTGGCTCCAAATGCTCACTGTGATAATTGGAGCAGGGTGATACTTCACACTGGTGTGTTTTGGGAGTGAAAGACCTCAGCACAGCATAAAGGAGCTCCACAGTGCAAGAAACACTGACAATGTTAACATTAAAAGCTAAACCCAAATGAATTTATTCAAGACAATACCGTTAGCTCCACTACACCTCCATAGTGGAGATCTGCTTTATTTTGATCCTTTTACTCCTTCGGGTCTATCAGCTTTCAGCAGCAGTTGTTTTCCCCTATTCTCTGTCACCATGTCTCTGATATATCTCGCCTGTTGCAGTAAGAAATTTTAGCAATATATTAAATACATTGAGTTCATAAAATGTATCTTCTTTTACCCAGTAGAATTTATGCCAAGGACTATTTATAAAGATTTTTTTTTTTTTTTTCTCATAGGGCTGTAAGTTGATTTTAATTAAGACTGATTTGAAATTGGAAAAATATCAAAAGCATCACCAATGCCTGATCCCTGGAGGCATTCAAGGCCAGGCTGGATGTGGCTCTGGGCAGCCTGGTCTGCTGGTTGGTGACCCTGCACATAGCAGGGGGTTGGAAATGGATGAGAATTGTGGTCATTTTTAACCCAGGCCACTCTATGATTCTGTGATTCTATGATTCTATGAATCTACCAGTTGAGGACCAAATTAGGCCTTCAACGTAGCTCTGAAGTTTTCAAAAAAAAAGAATAGAACTAGCTTTTCTTTTACTAGGAAACACGGAAATGTGCAATATTAGAAGCAACATAAAAACAAAACAAAAATTTAAGACTGATATTTTCATTAAAAAGCTTCCAATAGAATGCAAAAAAAAAAAAAAAAAAGGAATGACAACATTGAGCCCATTCTCATGTGCTGAGAATAGCATTTATCCTCACAGGGGAATATCTTTGGCAAAACCTTAAAAAGTGGGTGACTCTTAACAGATCTAGGGTAGAGTATCTGTTCACTGGTTCATGGTTATGCTATCACTTATGTAGGCTTATGCTTTTTAGACTGTTTCTAGGAAGACCTATTTTTTCTGGTTATTGAGAGTAAGAAGGTCTCTTAAGCTTGACAGCTGCAGAGCTGTGACAAAGGGATATCCAGAAAACCCATTCAAACATAGTGGTTGTGAGCAAAAGAATTGCTCCACTGCAGGAAGGCCAGGTAGGTTTTGTAGTAAATAATCTGTATTTATTCCTGATTAAATATATGTTTTTTTCCTAATGTAATTTAATGCAGAAAAAGTGAGCTAGAGTCAGCTCTATTTTAAATAAATTCAACTATAGCATGTAAGTGAAATAAACTTGAGTAATTGTTTTATCACATGTAAATGTTATTTAAACAAAAATTTAGCTATTTCTTCAGTAAAGGTAGGATTAACATTATGTAATATAATTCCTGGAGAATTCAGGTTTGATTGATACTAGACTCTGGCAATTTAAAGTTCCAGTACAGAAGAATTTAAGAGAGCAGTGGATTATAAGAAACAGATTACTGTTTGGTTTGCTTGAAGTTCTGAGGAAAAAAAAAAAAGAAAAAAAGCATAGGAAAAGCATTTCAGAAATGAACTTTTTAAGAACGCTGCAAGTTCCTTTTTTCAGGTTGGTCAGCACTTTTGATCTTTGAACTTGCATGGATTCATGGATTCTGATTTCCTCTTGTATACCTTAAAAAACAAAAAGTGATCTATTTGATTTATTTCTGACTGCTTAAATATTTTGTAATTCTTTAACATGGATGCTTGAACAAAATGATTGAGCTCTTCATATTGTTCTAATGTGTTCTCTGCTCACTTGCTTTGTGAAGGATGAAAGTGAAGTTAAAGTAAGAGCAGCTCAGTGATGCTTCACAGCAAGCTTTTACGGAGGATTAAGTTTTTCTGTACTGGCTATGTCAAAAACAAAGAGAAAATGTTAGTTAGAGAAAAAGTGTTGATAGTATTCCCTGTATAAGGCTACCTAATAACTGCCATGTTACTCCACATCAATTTGGCTCCTCAAGGACTTCTGACAGGGAGAAAGTCAGCATCCAGAATGGCAACAGAATAGTAGAAATTGTTGACTGTTATGGTCCTTCCCCAAAAAGGTGCTAATATTGCACCAGCAAGTCTGCTTATATTTTTCTACACATGCACATGTTTATATTTTGTTTAAAAATATATTTCAGTTTATTTATCCCTGTTAGATGGGTTTTGGCAACACTTTTGAACAAGCAAATTTAGAACTATATCTGTACTTCATGGTACATAAGCTGTGTCAAATAGAAAGTAAAGAAAGTATTCGGATATGTCAGGATATGTCAGTATTCCCAAAAATGGATCATTTCTTCAAAGGGTCTGTGCTTTCAGGAGAAGTTAGGAGTAACAGAAAGGGGGGAATCTTTTAGGGTGATTCTAAGGACAGTCACATATAAGAGCTTCAGGAAAAGAGAAGTCATCCCATTGAGTCTCTCACTATCTTTCACTAAATGTACCTGCAGTTCCTTAATCATTGTTACGTGTTGCTTTAAAATATGTAATTTCTGTACTGAAGACTGTTTTTTCTCAACTATGTTCTGTGACGTTTAATTTAAAAAGAATTAGGGCATAATTATTACAGATGTTTAAAATATATCCCTTGTAAAATTGAGAACAGATACATGAAAATGAAGTTAAGTGCTGCTATTGCATTTTCCATTTGGTTGAAACTTTGCTGCATGCTTTACTCCTGTGGGAATGCACTAAATGGAGTGGAATTTTCATTTCATTTGTTATGATAGACAGCTGGTTCCTTAAATATTTCTCATATGCTTTGTTTTACTAGTGAGAGCTACTGCATTGCTAGAAACTGTGTATTTCACTTGTACTGTACAATGGGAAAATCACATGAGGCCAAAATCACCAGTAATTAATTGATTCCTCTCTCCAAACCATTGTCAATAATGGAACCTTTTCTCGTGCAGGATTTTAAACAGAAGCTCAAGTTCTTTAAGACTGAATGGGAAACCCTCGTGAAAAATTACTTTGTAATGTCCTTTTAACAGAATAGAGGAATTTATCCCTTCTGTGGAATGGCCCCAAAGATCTCAAAAAATAAGCCATTTTGCATGAAATTCAAGCCTTGATTAATGCTTCTCTCTCACTGGGTCTTTATTGTCTTCAGTGGAGTTATCTATACTTACGTTGCAATGACAGGGATAACTTCTTCAGAAATCTCTTTCACTCCTATGGAATTTTATTTATTTTCTAGCTTGGCTTCAGCAAGACTTTTGACACTGTCCCCCATAGCATCCTTGTAGGTCAGCAAAGGAAGTGTGGGATAGGTAAGTGGATAGTGAGGTGAACTGAGAATTGGCTGACTGAGAGTTGTTATCAGTGGTACAGAGGCCTCTGCTTGGAGGCCTCTAACTATTGGTGCTCCCCAGTGGTCAGTACTGGAGCCATTCTTGTGTAACATCTTCATCAACAACCTGGATGAAGAGATAGCATCCACCCTCAGCAAGTTTGCTGATGATACAAAGCTGGGATGTGTGGCTGACGCACCAGAAGGCTGTGCTGTCATTCAGCAAGACCTGGACAGACTGAAGAGTTGAACAGAGAGGAATCTGATGATGTTCAACAAAGGCAAAGTAGGGGTCCTCCAGCTGGGGAGGAATAAAAACAAGCATCAGTACAGGTTAGGGGCTGACCAGCTGGAAAGGAGCTGGTCGTCCAGCTGGGCGTCCTGATGAACAGTGAGTTGACCATGAGACAAGGGGGTGGACTTGTGGCTAACATGATAAGATACTATGAACGTGAAGCTGTGAAATCACTCAAAAATAATATCTTTTGTTCTAATGTTAGAGCCCAAAGTAAACTAACTGGAATACCTCAAAATATCCTGCAGAAAAAGTCTCTTAGTTGTGAACGGACGTGCCTGAATAAGATGATGGCCCACTCCCTTCTCATGGCAACATGGGCTGTGGTAGAAGAAATATCTTGGGATATGGTGCTACAAAAACTGTTGGAAGAAATTAGTGGAGCAGAAGAAGTGTCAACTGCCTGCTTTAAGGGCAGCTGGACAAATGTTCAGCTTGAAACACATTTTCACCCAGACAGGATGCAACTGAACGACCCAAGGCCAGTTGCAGTGTTTTATTTAAACAGATGAGCACACACATTCATTTCCACACAAGAACTCCCAAGCCCTACAGCAGTGACAAGACAGCAATGGTGGAAGCAGGTCCTGCATGGGAGCAGGAAGACAGTTTAATTCCATTGTTCTTGCAGTGCCTCTCGCTTACTGTCTTTGAATACTCAAATCTGTGCATTGATCAGGACTTTCAGTTGATATGGAGATTCAAATGATTTTGTTTGCTGGGAATACTAGCAGCTCTTATACTAGTCAGCAGGGCAAATCCAAGGAGAGGGTCAAAGTGATGGACTGCAAGTTGAAATTGAAAGGCTGTGGGGTAGGAATCATATTACTTCAAAAAAAAACGCAGCAGAATAAATGGAGGGATGCTGATTGCCAAGGTGTTCTGGAAAACATTATGTACAAGTTCAAACATTTGGCTGGTAGATCTCTGTCTAGAAAATCTTATTATTGTCTAACCTTGTTTGTAGAGAATGAAAGGAATCTGAGATAATGTAGATCTAGTGCCTTACTTAGGATCTTTATTTGCTACTGCCAGTCAAAGAGATGTCTTACTAGGCTTCTCCTTCTCACAGTGTATTAGACACTTCAGTCTTCCCACAGAACCATCCATTTTTGAGCCAGCAGCTTGAGGATGTTTTTGTAACAGATGCAGTAGTTAGAGCTGAATAAAAGCAAATGTGATAATTAGTGTGGGAAGATTCTCTTAATTTATGACAAAATGGAGTATCTTAGTCTTTTTGCAGCCCAAAGGCCTACAAATTGTAGGTTATTTATTGCTTTTCGTGCAGTCACTTATCTTTTGCTGGCCCTCTGTGGTTTTAAAAATATTGCCTAGGGCAAACATTAAGAATTTAAACTTCTGTTACACTCGGCAGCAGTGACTAAAAAAGCACCTGATTTCCAAAGGCTTAATGGATTTTCTGGGTTTTTCAATCATTCCAGGATTGGTATGGTTAACCATCAGTGAAGTAACAATCATCATTTCATTTTACTCAGGTGCAGATGAGATGTATGTACTTGCCTCTCATAGCTGAAATAGGGGACTGTCAGCTTAGACAGAACTCATTTTAAATTATCCAAAATGCCAGAGGCTGAGTGCCTTACCGTGTTTATACTATGCTTTCAATGTCCAGAGTTTCATAAATTTCCTTCACTGAGATGAAATTGAAATAGCAGGGTAAGTAAAGTACAAATATAGCTGCTTCTTGGCCTGTTCAGTACACTTTAGTGTTGGAAAAAAACAAACTGGACAGACATAGTCCTTTTGCTTTGTCACATGGCTGTCCTGAGTCATGTTAGCAGTCAGGGGAGTACGTAGGTGGTCCTGTCTTAATGTTCTAATCCTGAAATAAGAACTGTAATATTGTTTTTCTATAAATATCAACCATTCAAAAATGTGAGGCATATTTTCCTTTGTTTATCACTTACAAAGCCTACTGCTGGCTCAGATGATGTTTGTATCCAGCCCATTAGAGAACCGATGTCCTTATCTTAGACAAAATTTTGCAACACAAGATCACATTTGCGAAAGAGTTCCCTTATTAGGGAAGGATATTCACTATTTTTCAGTGCATATGCTCTGTATAGTACTACTTCAGGGGAACTTGGCGATAAAGAATCTCTTGAGGTAATTTAACTACTACCAGTTGAGCTACAAATCTAGATTTTCTACTTTGCAACACCAAGTCCTGCTTTCTCTTCTGCAAAATGGTGCCACAGAGATGCAGAATCACTGGATGAGCCCTTCCATGTTCTCTGATATAATGGAAGAATTCTCTGGAAAGCCGAGGTTTTGCAGGGAGGCCCTGTAATAAGCATTTTTAATTATAACCATCAAGATCTGGGATTTTTTTCTTTGTTGAGGAATATGGGGTTGAAGTTAATTACAAAGACAGAATTCAAGTGCACAGCATCCTTATAACTGAAGCTAGATATCAGGTCTGTGCCTGTGTTCAAACTTCACGCTTGCGCTTAAGTCATTAGCAGCTTGGGTGATCCAGGAACTCCCTTGCTTGTTTGTCGTGATGAGATAATGCCTGGTTTGAGACTGTGAATTGATTTGAAACTTGGCAATCAACTGTACTCCTAGACATTCTCCCAGCAGAGCCTTTGACTGGTATTTAGTGTAATATTTCACCAAGTATTTGGCGCGATGGTCTGTCTCCACATGGAAATTTCAGGCTGCCCAGAAGATTGACCCTACACAGCTTTTCCTGTACTTAAACCAATTCTTTTGCTTAGATATGGTGATTAACATGCTGGCTGGAGAAGCTGACTGCCCCAGTGACACCTTCAGACATGATCCTGGATTTACACTGCAAAAACTTCCCCAACTGTGCATAGATGTTTGCAAATGATGAGTAGAAACTGTTGCTGCAGATGCAGAACCAGTTGTGAAGTAAAGACTTTTACTTGTAGCTGAGATGGATAGAGGATGTTTTGTACGTTGGTTAACATAATGGATCGTGTGTAGTCTTTGTTGCACCACGGGCCAGCTGGTACAAGGAATCTGTTGAGGAGCAGTTTGGGAAACCTAACACAATCCAGCTGAAGACATTACCACCAGGACCTTTGCAAGACCCCTCATTGCCATTGAGCAGTGGACAACCAGCCCCTTTGACAGATGTAATTCTGTGTGCAAGTTAGCCTTTGTCAAGATTCTAGTACTATTATCAAGATTCTAGTACTAGACTAGACATTTATTTCATTTATTTTTAATGCAAACTCTGTGAATGTTTGAGAAACATGTTTTTCTTATGAGTCTTCCTAAATTTCTGAACTGCACGTTAAAACTGCCATTGACAAAGGTTTTTGTTTGTTTTTTTCCACTCTTGTCTTGAAGAGTGTTATCAGTTAAAATTCCAGAGAGAATTTTTAAAGGATTTTTAAAATCTTCAAAGCAGGAATGAATTATTTTGAACTCCATATTTTGAGTAAATATGTTGCAGCTTTGAACATGTGAAGAAAGGGACTCAGACAATAGAAGTACTCACACCTACATGGATCCATGCTATTATGCCATTGCTTGTAATAGAAATGCATAAGTGTTCAGATATGTCCATGGCCTAGGGAAAATCATGAGGAATATGCATCTACTCGGTGAGTTGGGTTATTGTTTTGCTATTGGGAAGATAGATATAACTGATTAAATATAAACATTGAATTCCCATATCTCCAATGAATTTTAGGGTTTTCAGAAAGAGCTGTCCCTCTCAAGTTTCTTGCAATAATACATTTTTTTCCAATTACTAAATAATATCTTTTACCTTTTTCTCTCATTCTCAGGGTTTAATAAAAAGACAGATGGAACGTTTTAACCAAAGGTCTGGCACTGAAGTGAGTGAGGTTTAGCGTATGTTCTTATTTCGGTTTAAATCTGGTTTCTGTCTGCCCCAGATAATGCTTTTTAAAATTATAGCCACTAAACATTAATTATTTCTAATAGATCTAAACATGGCAGAATTTTTCATTGTAGTGGAGCTTGGCAATGCTTTATAAGCAACAATGTTGGAAGTTAGTCATCCAAGTTTTAGATAATGAAAGCCTGGAGCATATACAAGCCCATGTTCCTACTCTTCCCACTATTCTTGGAGAGAAAAAAAAATGGGATCTGTATGGTTTCTGCTTTTGCTAACAGGAGATGAATTCAGAGGGACAAAGGGAGATACTTTCAGAGAAGTCTTAGACTGTGTTTTGATTTTCAAAGGTGTAAACTCCTCCAGATTACAGTATCTTCACCTAGAGTGGGCAAGGACATTTTGTGGGAGCAGGTAGTAAGGACAGAGCAGGGCTGGGAACACTAAGGCCCCTTTCTTAATCCTTCCTTACTGCCTTTCTGTCAAACAGTCACTTACTGAGACACTTTCAGTACCATTCAGATAATACTTTTCTCCAAATTTCACACTTATCTCGTTCCATTAACCAGACTCTTGGTAACAAAAGCAGTTGAAATAAATTGCAAACAGATTCAGGTATTTTTAGAATGTTTTTCTATGTGAATTATTTGTAGACAGACTCACAGCATTCCTGCACAGCACTTGTTGATCAAATGTGCACTAGATTGTATAGGGATATCCTATTCATTTTTTTTTTAATTATTATTTTTTAAGATGTTACATACTGAAACAAATTACTCTTTATGGTTACAGCCTAATCCCTACTTACACAGTCCTATCAGGAAGGTTTTACTCCCCAGTATGAAAAATATAACTTCTGAAACAGGAAAAAAATCACAAACAAAGCAGTATCCTAGAGGTTTATGTATAGGAAATGGATATTTTGTTCCATTTATGAATTTGTTCTGCAGGTGTGTCGAAGGGACATGCAAGTTTTCAACCAGAACATTTTTTAATAAGAAAACATAGACATCACAGAAATTAAATATTTTCACAAGAAATACTAGTGTTAAAGCTACATCAATGTTGGTAGGTATTAAATATATATATATATATTCTTTCTTGTCTTTCAAAAATATCATCTTACCAAATAAACCAGAAACATATCAACATCTGTTTTTCACATTCATTCAACTTGAGATTGGGATCAAAAATCTATGCAACCCCTACCTTTTTCACTGGGACTATTGCTTAGATCAAATTTCTGTCTAGGCCAGTATACTGTTTCTAATAGGAATTAATACTGGGAGCCTTAGAGTCTATGAACCAGATCAGTATAGAATAATAACTCATTGGTATATTCTCCCAGCTTCAATGTGATTCTAATTTTGGATTTATTTCTACTCCTTAAGTACTTTACTATCTCTGCTCTGCTATCTAGAGGAAGAACACATCTCCAAACCCACTAATTCTGTTTGGCATCGTCTATTAGGACTTAAAGTTCAAATTTTCCTTTTTTTTTAAATTTCAGCTTAAGTTAGTTTTTCTGCTAATCTGTTTTCAAGTACGTCTGTTTTCTTTACTTCCTG
The DNA here is from genome assembly GCF_987193195.1 of Phasianus colchicus. NCBI lineage: Eukaryota > Metazoa > Chordata > Aves > Galliformes > Phasianidae > Phasianus > Phasianus colchicus. Next base: position 5,443,639 of record NC_143438.1, read on the forward strand.
ACAATTAGTTTCATAAATACTTTAGTCTCCCTGGAGATGTGTTTTGTGTGAAATTGTGTGACTCAGTTTACACTTATAACGTAGTCGTCTTCCTTATGTGGTCTCAAGGGGTTTTACTTCTTGCAGAGGTGCTCACTGGGAATAGGCAGTCAATGAGTATGAGACTGTATGCATTTGAGAGATAAACTTGTAGATCATCTTGACAATCAAGACAAGACATATATGAAATAAAAAGGAAGGCTTGCAGAGACCAAGCAAAACAAGACACTTACTTGTCATGGTAACTCTTGAAGTAAATAAGAAACAAGCATGAGTGGGCCAGCACAGCAGTCTGATGAAAGCTCAGAGGAGGACTTACAGGTGATAAGTGACAGTTCAAACTTAACATGGCAAATCCAGGATAAATGTGCCTTTACATATAGCTGTTACTGATTTGTGGTATCATCCCTCTATGGTACCATCTCAGATGCTGAGGTGCTTTTTGCATCTGTGTTACGATAACTTTGTAATACATTCATTTACTGCCTGTAGCGTGGGGCAAAGCAGTCCACTAGTATTTATCTTCATCATATTATGCCAATTCCAGCTGTCTGTTTATTCATTTAAAAATTGTTAATGTTTGTAGAATGCTTAGAAGATGACGTAAATGATGAGTGAAGTGCTATGAACCAAAAGCTGAGAAGCAAGGAGCAGTTCTGTTTGGGGCATATAAATGCTGAGCACTGATTCACGTGACAGGAATCCTACTTGGCTGTGAAAGAGTAGGATTTAGTGATGACAATATTAGTTCAGCAGTTGGATAGAGAACTACCTTTGCATGTTTTTTGCATCCTGTAAATCTGGAAGCCCACATCCTTTCGACTCCATCAGTGGAAGACTGAACAATGCTGAACCATTTATCTCAGAACTTTGTCCACAGATGGGTTATTCTTATAAAGCTTGCTTATTTACTTGCAATGGAAAATGTGGCAAGAGTGAAGGAGGTTTTGATCTTTTAATTGATAAACTGCTCCTTTTTTCTTCCTTGTTCATGTTTTTGATATTCACATCAAAAGTTTTTAAGGCAGTGTAATAGCTGTTGGAATGCATCACCATGATAGCAGCTTTCCCTACCTACTTGATGCAACAATTGCTTTTCCCTCATTACTTTTTACAAAGTATTTTGGTAAACAACAATTATAAACTCATTAGTCTCATTTTTCTAAATGGAGCAGATAAATGGATATTACTTCTGACAAAGATGCATGTAATAAATGACAAACAGGGAGTTTAGAGAGGTTTTGGTTGAGATATTTTTTAACGATTAGGCTACTCCAGAAAATAATTTACTCAGTCTTATTGATGGGAAATTGGAAGTTTCCATTCTACTAATCTATTATCTAATACACTTAGACATGTTGATTGTGAGATTTTTTGCTTTGAGAGTTTTGCCTAAGCATCTATGATTAAATCGTGCTGTAATGAGCTTAATGACAGTCATCAAAAGAGATGACCCTTTCCAGTCCCAACAGAATAAGCAGAGTAGTTTAACAGTCTGAGTCTTTTAACTCTTGCAAAACTGACAAAACCAGATGCATGCAACTATCTGTAATTAAAAAGAGGGAAAACGGTTCCTTGTGGAATGTGAATTTGTCTTTTCTTGCACTCTATGGAATTTAATGGCTCTGGATAGGTACAAGGAATATTATTCTCATATTGTGGTAATTCTTCATCCTTTTAAAACATACTGTGACTATTTGTATGAGAAGTAAAAAGTCCTGTTTATTCATAGAGCTAGATGTGCTGCAATGAACAAGTATGGGAGACGGCAATATATTTCAATGGCTCCCTTTAGCTTTGTCACGTGAGGAATATAAATTCCTTTACTCCACATTTTGTGGACATGCCTTGGAAGGTCCTGTATCAAGATGTACTGACCTTGCCTCCGAGGCTGAGCCTTTTGATTGATGATTCAGTTGATTTAAAATTAAACTATTTATATATGCTTTGCATGGATCGAACACTTAACCTTCAGAACGGAAATAGGCTTTCTTGAATTTAGATACAGACCTGCACTTTATGGCTTCAGTTCAGGATAATAAAAAAGATGGCCATAAGTTAGTGAGATGTTACTATGAAAATGATTTATACTGGGTATGAAGAACATGGAATCAAGACCAAGTTCCTTATATACACTGCAGCAAGGAATGATCTGATCCATTAACTTTTCTTCATGAGTGCATACAGTGGTAGATAGCTTACTTATGTTCTGTTTCCTGCTTGTGGACTTTGGTATGGTATGAAAGATAGTATCCTGGCATGTATGACAGTATGACACGTATGGCAGTATGAGATGTATGACACCACTTGTGTAGCATCTGATAAGTAGAAGGTTTTCTTTTCAAATCTCTTTATTCTGGAACAGCCAGGAAATTCATAAGCCTGGCATTTTGCCCCTCAACTGTCAGTCCGAGAGATATACAGCCAGCCCCAAGCCTGACTCTATCCACTCACACTGGAGAATCCTAGGCAGCCCTTTTGCTTCCTTTGGTGAGGCCATTATCCATTAGTGCAGGACTAGGCTTGTGCAACAATCAGTGATGTGCTATATCTCTGAAGTGACTGAAAAGTGGAAAGTGTACATACATTTTGTGAATTGGGTAAACTTGGTTACATCTAAACCACAGGATCATTTTTTTTGTTCTGCCAGACATCCTGAAAAACAGCAAGACTTCAAGTTTTTAATTTCCTTATATATGAGGGCTGTTCAGAAAGTAATAACTCCTATTATGCTGGCCCACAAAATCAGATGTGGATATTGGTGGTATGGCAGTGGAGATTGAACTTTCCTGTTGATATTCCATTATTATTATTATTTTTTGTTGTGCAACAGATGGCAGCAGAGAGGCAATCTGACAAAATGGCATGTAACGTGCTTGAGAAGCAAAGGTGTTTCACTGGATTCCTCCATGCAAAAATAATTGCAACCATTAACATTCATGGGTGTTTGTCAGTTTACGAAGACCAAACAGTGGATATGAGCACAATGAGGTGGTGAGTGGTGTGTTTCACCAGTGATGACAGCAGGTCAACTTTCCCTGGTGCAGATTTCTTTGAGCACAGGTGAAAATGAATAGTGAAAATGTACAGCTAATGGTAGTGACTATGATGAAAAATAATGTTTTGTAGCTGAATGTTCTCTATCAGATAGTGTTGTTGTGCTCTTTTTATCTGCTGAAATTTCTGTGAAAATAAATAGGAGGCATTGATTTCAGAGCAACCTATGTATTTTCCAATGTAATGCTTGTGGACCGTACTAAACTTGGAAAGAGCTTAGAAGAGCAGACTGAATAATTCATAAATAAATTGATAAAATAAGGGACTGCCCAGTAATTAGTTCAGGTTTTGTGTGAGACAGATGGTGGTAGATATGAAAAGTCACAGTTGTTTAATGGGGTATGTTGGTGACCATGCAGATCACCACAGCTCTATTTTCTCTCTGATATCTTCATTTAATGATTGATAGAAAAAAATATGTCCTTATGAGTACAACAGCCTGGGTGGGTATCCCAGATAAATCTTGTGCTGAAAATGCTCCGTGTTCCTAAATGTGTCAGAGACACATTTAATACATGATAATTGTCAAGACCAGTGAAAGCTGGAAATGTTTCCCGAGCCTGTAAAATTGAGGCCCATCCTTATCTCCAAATTGGAGGGATGTGGATTTGATGGGTGGACCACTTGATGGATAAGAAACTGGTTGAAAGGCCGCAGACAGAGGCTGGTCATCAATGGCTCCATGTCCAGGTGGAGGCCGGTAACGAGTGGTGTCCCCCAGGGGTCTGTCTTGGGACCAGTGCTCTTTAACATCTTTATCAATGACATTGATGATGGAATCGAGTGCACCTTCAGCAAGTTTGCTGACGACACCAAGCTGAGTGGTGCAGTCGACATGGTTGAAGGAAAGGATGCCATTCAGAGGGACCTCAAAAGACTTGAAAGGTGGGCCTGGGTGAACCTAATAAGGTTCAACACAAAGTGCAAGGTTTTGCACTCGTGCCGGAGGAATCCCAGGCATCCATACAGACTGGAAGGAGCGGTCCTTGAGAGCAGCCCTGCAGAGAAGGACCTGGGGGTCTTGATGGATGAAAAACTTAACATGAGCCAGCAGTGTGCTCCTGCAGCTCGGAAAGCAAATGGTATCCTGGGCTCCATCAGCAGAGGGGTGGCCAGCAGGGACAGGGAGGTGATTGTTCCCCTCTACTCTGCTCTTGTGAGGCCCCATCTGCAGTACTGTGTCCAGATTTGGAAACCCCAGTACAAGAAAGACAGGGAGCTGTTGGAGAGGGTCCAGAGGAGGGCCACGAAGATGATCAGGGGACTGGAGCACCTCCCCTATGAGGACAGGCTGAAGGAGCTGGGCTTGTTCAGCTGGAGAAAAGAAGGCTGCGGGGTGACCTCATTGCAGCCTTTCAGTACCTAAAGGAGCCTACAAACAGGAGGGGAATCAACTCTTTGAAAGGGTTGATAACTGCAGGACAAGGGGAAATGGTTTCAAGTTGAGGGAGGGAGGATTTAGGTTAAATGTCAGAGGGCAGTTCTTTCCTATGAGAGTGGTGAGGTGCTGGAACAGCTGCCCAGAGAGGTTGTGGATGCCCCGTCCCTGGAGGTGTTCAAGACCAGATTGGATGGGGCCCTGGGCAGCCTGGTCTAGTATTGAATGTGGAGGTTGGTGGCCCTGCGTGTGGCAGGGGGGTTGGAGATTCATGATCCTTGAGGTCCCTTCTAACCCTGGCCATTCTGTGATTCTGTAACATGGGAGTAGACTGCAATTCTTTGCTTGAGAAACGGGGAATTTCTGGGCCCTGGGAGACAAACAAACAAACAAGAACCCTAAATGAGGAAAATTTTTTTGCATACAGAATAATGTATTTTCATACTTCTGAATTTCAAACTACATTTTAGGATTAGCCATTTGTTTCAATTTCTCTACCATTCGGTTTAAGTACTAAAAACAAACAAACAAACAAACAAAAAAAAAAACAGAAAGAAAGAAAATCAGGACTTCTCAACCCTCTAAGTCACACATTAGCCTGTGTATGACCTGGATTCAGCCGATGTACCACCAGTTTGCTTTGCAGGATGCTCGGAGTCGCCGTATCCCCGGTGTGAGAAAATCGTGGCTGACAGCAGAGGGCAGGAAGCCAGCAGCCCTTAGAAGTTGAGCTCCTGAGCCCCTTTTGCTGCCCCTCTCTGCTCAAGGCTGGGAAGAACGCCCGGCCCTCCTCTCCCCCCAGCTCCTTGTCCCACAGGCACTGGGAATGCCGCTGGATGGCAGCATTTTCCCGTACAGCTCTGCAGAGAGACCGAGGAGATTACCATTAAGGGAAAAGCTGGTTAAAGAAAAAAAAAAGGATCGTGAAAGAGAGAACAACTCGTGTTGGATGTTGTCGCTTTGAAGAGCAGCATGTATTCACACTTCAGCGTCACTTATGCAAATCTTTGTGGTATTGCTGCTCTTCTTTTAATTCCTCGCAGATAGATTGAAATTAGGAAATCAAAAGCAGGATCTGACTTCATTTTTCTTTTCAATGCTTTTTTTCTAATTAGGAGATCTGTTCCAAAGTTGGAAGCTGGGCAGTGTTTGTGGGTTTTCCCCAGCCTCTTTCATTACCTCTATAACCCATGTTGTTTGGTTCTTTTGGCTTCTGCCTCAGTAAACACCTTCTGACTCTTGTCTTGCTTGCCTTGTGGTTTGCTTGTGTGCTTGAACAGTAATGCAAGCAACATTATTCTTCCCCATCAGCATACTGAGATTACCTTGTGGATGACATAACGTCTTTTCCCTCTCTTGGCAAATGTAACCTTAACCCTGTAGTCCTCTGCTTTGGGAACAAACACCTCTACTACGTCCTGTTTCCACTGTTCCCTCAGATATATTGCAGGTATCAAGCTTAGCACAAAAATCAGCAAAATAGATTCTTATACATTATTCAATGTGATATTTCACTGAAGATTTATGGAGAAAGATATACGTAACAGCTGTCAGCTAATGATCTGAACTGATTAGATAAGATGAATGAGATAAAAAATATTATATATACACGCTTAACTAAAAAACCATGGATCACGCATGCTGCATCAGATGGTGTAGCCTCCATGGGGGAGTTAGCAAAGTCTCATCCCTTAGGGGTGCTCCTTTTTTTTTTTTTTAACTATTATTTTCTCTGCAGCTTCCTGTAGGTAGGGAGATGTAATTTGATTTAGTCCAGCATGGGGAAAAAAAAAAGCCACGTTCAATCAGATGAGCTCTGCTGGCTGCGGCTTAAGGTGGGAATGGTCGTGAATAGTCAGGGATAATTATTTCAGAATGTGATCTCCTATAGCTTAGACCCAAGCTAACTTGTTGACACGAGCAAAATTCTTCTCTTAAAAGATTCAGAGCTTATGGTTTGTTTCGGTATTACACAAAATCTTTTATACGCATTTTTTTAAAGGTTGTTGTTTAGCTTTTTATTTTTCTCGGCTCTCCTCTCTCCCAGCCCTCACCATGGCCTTCTACTGCTTAAAAATATTTGAGATTAGGCTATGTGGCTTCATTTGAAGAAGTTTAGTGGTTTAAAGCACTTTTTCATTCTTCAGTGGGAATTAGAAGGTCGGAGAGGTGAAATAAACTTTGCCTCCTTGCAACTATTTTGGTTTGATTTTGATCAGTCCATCTCAGTTCTTGGAAGCTAGCTTTGCATAACCACAAAGTGTACTCAGCTAATAGTTGTCTGCCAAACAGACATTCACTCCATCATCTTAGAAATGCTTTGTTTCTTCATCATGAACCTCTACCTTGATTTTTAATCAAGTTCTGCACGTTTTGCTGGCTTCCAGAAAGTGTTATCTTTATTGGCATAGAGAGCACTGTTATTACTATTGCTAAGTGTTCAAGACTGTAAACTTATACATCTCAAGCTCCTTTAATCCTCTGACATATATTTGGACTCATTTCTTTTCTGCTCTCCTTCACCTTCTTTCCAAAGATATGTATGTTGAACTGACCCAAAGTTATTCCTCCTCACCTTAGCTGGGAGCCATTGAATCACAAATAACACAGAGAGCTGCCTGTCTACAACAGTGTGCCTGCTGGTCATTAGGCTGAAAAGAGAAATGAGTAATGTGATGGTGAAGGTACCTGCTTTAAAAGGAAGGAGACTGCAATGCTTGTCAGACCTTCTGAAGGTAAAGAGCAGAATTTTTTCCTATAGATATGTCACTTGGAAGAAGAGAATTCTTTGAATGATGTGTCTATCTGTCTGTTCAGAGCAGGGTGGCTCTGTTGGTGGGCATCAATTCTTTAAGCACTACTGACCAAATGAATACCTTGTAAAAGAGATCTCACATGGCACCACCATAGACACTGGTAATTGTAGGGCTAGATTTGCCTTCGTAGAGATCAAGCACTTCCAAATCTCTGACATTAATGGAGCTTGTTGGTTATTGTACCCTCAGAGTGCGGTGAGTTAGTAGAGGGAAAAATAATGATGTTTTGACTGGTCCATTTATAGAAGTGTTGATTGTGGCAAATAGAAAGCACTAAAAAAGCTTTAAGAAATGTAAAACTGCGGAGTCAAAAGCATCCGCTGGTGTCTGCATAGTGAAAATCCAGTCTGTGAGGAGGAAAGATTTTGATGATGTACAGGCACTTGGAACAGGAAAAAACTGGGTGCATGCCCGGAGCAAGTGGACTCTGAACAGCCTGATTATGTAAAGCCTGGGCAGGTTTAGATTGTGGGCACTGCATAACTGTGAGGCTGGTTTATGGGCCAGGTAATCATGCACATGATGACAGCCCTTGTTGTAAGGCAGCGTGGACTAGCTCCCTTGCTTCATCCAAGGGAATTTTCAGCCAAGGTGTGGGTATGATGGTAGGCAGGCAAAGATTGCTTGCAGAGGTTTTGTGGGCTCTTTGAATGTTATGAGTGGAACAAACTGTTTCCTTTGCCTGACAGCTGGATCTTTGCTGTAATCCTTGCACTAAAAAAGCATTTGCACTTATTTTATTTATGCCTGTTCTCTATATTTTGTTTTTTCTAATTGTGTGCCAGGTGAAAGCAGAAGCAATAAGTAATCTTAAATGGCAAAAAAATGTAAAGGAGAAAGCCACACAGTATCACCATGGTTATACTGCTCTCTTGGCTCTGCCTTTTATAGCCACGTCTAATTGTCTAAGCCTAAGCATATATATCTTGTAAATATTCCCTAGAGCAAAGATCCTATTTATTGATCTTGGATATGATTGATTCTATATCTCCATTCCTGTTTTGATAGATAGTTATGTTAGCAGACTTCATAACATTCAGATTCTGTTATCAATATTCGCATCTTTGTTAGCAGAATCAAGACAAATATAAAGCCTGAACAGGAAGGCAATGCCACAGTAGTTGTAATTTGCTTCCTCTCAGCTCCACTGCCTTTTTTAAAAACAACAACAACAACAAATAAGCAACAACAACAAACCACCTCATAAATTGCATAGGGCCTGATCTGTGACCTTAACCAAGCAAATAAATGGTACAGGGAGGAGCTTTTCCCATAGCATCCCTGTCCCTGGACCCCAAGCATCCTTGTGTGCCAAAGGATGCTTGCTGCTTTCCCCTTGCTGCTTTCCCCTTGCTGCTTTCCCCTTGCTGCTTTCCCCTTGCTGCTTTCCCCTTGCTGCTTTCCCCTTGCAGCCACTTTCAGCCTAACTCCAGTGCCTGGTGGCTCCCAGAAGCATTCACACAGAGAAGAGATGATGCAAAAGCAATGCCTTGTATTTCTGCTAGGTGGTGCTCCGTTTGCATCTAACACAGGATCTCTGGCCTTTCCTAGAGCATGAACTCAAAGAGTATAAGCACTGAAGTGACATCTGACCTGTGAACTTGCGTGTGAAGGCAGTGAGGTCTTTGCAGTCTCTTTACAGCACAGCCGTGGTCTGTGCCCAAGAATAAATCAATACATGCCCAGATGTAGTAGGAGGCACAAATATTCTAACTGACTCGCAACACCTGTTTGCAGCCTTGGCAAAACCCTGTAATGGCCATTTTCCTAACTCTGTCTTACTCCTCTTGTGAAGGGAGGGGCATGGAGTTTGACAGACAAGTTTTTTGGAGGGGATTGCTCCTGCATCCAGTGTCTGGGAAGGAGATACAGGTGTGGGCTGCTCCTGATACTGCTGCCTTTGTGCAGAGATGCAACAGCCAGGCACCTTGCAGCTCTCTAGAAGCTGTATTAGAGGCAGCGGTGTATCTTTTAGCCTCACTTGGACTCATAAGACTGCAATAGCAGCACTGTCAATGACTAGTGAGAGATAAATTACATGTTTTTCCAGCGCTGTGCTTTGTAACAACTATGCCCTAACAGCGGGAGGAAAGGGGATAGTTAAAAGTAGGTTTAATCCCACAGGGATGGTTTATTTCCTCTAACTACTGCACTCACCAGTAGCTCTATTCCTCACGCGGCCTCCCTCCCTCCCTTCTTCTTCTCCTTCACCTCATTCCATCCCTCAGCAAAGTTACCTTTGCAGTAATGGCCTTGCTCCTGGCAAGGATTAATGGGTTATTGGAATCTGTGCACCTTACAGGAGCCTGGCATATATTCTTATGAGTTTTATTGCAATGCACCACAGTCTATCATTTCATTAAACTGCACGTGTCATGGTTATTTGCTGTTATTCCCTAGACCTCTATATGCAGTTTTATCAGTCTCAAATGGCAATAAAATGAAAAATAAAATATAAAGGAATAATGTCTAAACACATGCAGAGGGTCAAGGGAGATTGTATGCTGTCCACAACAACAAATTTATTGTCTCATTTATGTGTGGGTTGGGGAGAGAACCATTTTCTTTGCTGTATTTTAATTAACTGTGTTTCACTGCATGGTAGTAAAGATAATAACCACAACATTAGTGCAACTACTATGCTATCAAATGCTTGTCACAGCCTAATACTCTCCAACAATATAGCTTCACAATGGAAACATGCACAACAAAAGAGCAGCTTGTTTTATTAATTTACGGGCATTCTCTTTTTTTGGAAGGCCAGTATGTATTTCTGGGAGACTGATTAAAATAGACGTAAACATGGTAGAGAATAATATTTTTACCGGTGTGGGATTCTTTAACAAAAGCATTCCTTCAGGAAAACAGAACCAAGATGCTAATGTTATATCTCATTTATTGCCAGCATATTCAGTGACATTTCATAATGTACATCTGTCAGCCAGAGATATAAATGAATGAGGTGAACCATGCAATTTACCCTCAGGAAGTTCCATTAGAGCCCCCAAAGTATAATATTTATGAGGTCAGAATCAATTAATCAGATAGCTGTATTTGCTTTTCAGCTCAGCATACTCTTCTGCAGCAAGCTGTTGCATTCAGAAGGACTTTCCTGTTTGGTAAGAGGAGTCAGTTTGTATGTACTGCATGCAGTCTATTTTGTAAATCAATTGCTATCCTTGTGCAGCTTATACTCAGTACAAATGCAAACTATAAGGGAATGCAAAAATGGATCTCTATTAAAATGTACATCAGGGTAGAATTCTCCTGCATCTCCTACTTATTGCTACAGCCTGGCCCCACACAATTCTATTGAAAATGAGAGAAATGTGTGAGAAAATCATGTGCCTCAATCATAGATAACTCCAGTAAATGGAAAATCTTATGGAGAAGGAAGAAAAAAGCAGTTCACTTTAAAATGAAAGCTATTGAATTAATCAAATTTAATCAACCTATCTCAACTTGACAAGAAAATCTTTAATACATTTTCAGATATTACCAAAATAATTTCCCTTTACAACCATGTTCTGAATGCTTGCGACTTGAATTCTCCCATTCTCTGTTGTATTGATTGTTTGTTTGCATATGTAAAAATGCACACGGTATTATTTTTGTTCTCAGAGGTCATTTCCTGCTCTGTTTTCAGCTGTTGACAGAGGAGCTTCCTGGTCTGTCACTGACCACCAGTAGAGAAGGTTCTTGGTCTGCCATACAGTTCTGCCATACATTTCTTTGTTCTGCTATACAGCTCAGCATGCTTGGGCTCCAGGGAAGGGAAGGTCACGGTGTTCAAGGTGTGTGCTCTTGGTTCTTAAAGACTAGTGAGTGTTTCTTGTGAAGAGATCTTCAAAAACTTAACTGTAATATAGATTGAGGGAGGTTTTGCTGTGCATATGAAATGAATGTTGATCATGCTGCGATTTCTTTTTTTTTTTTTTTGTTAGACAGCAGATGCGAAAGAAAAATTTTGGTTGTGAAATCTGTGTCAGTATGATTAAGCTGTCATCACTGATGCCAAGATGTGATCCAGCATTTCTTAGTTTCTTTGAAAATTAGTTTATCTGAGACGGTTCAAAATTTACCTCTTATGCAGTTATTTGACCTTTCTCTTCTCAGAACATTTACTCAGGAAGAAAGAAAAAGCATATCTGAAATTACTGATAGAATATTTGTAGCAAAGCATTAACAGTGCTTTTATGAACACATTAATAGCAAAAGAAAGGCTAGGGAGAATCTCCATCCGTTGTTGGATGCTGAGGGCAACCTGGTCACCTAGGAGAGGGACAAAGCTGAGGTACTTAATGCCTCCTTTGCCTCAGTCCTTAATAGTAAGACTTGTTACTCCCTGGGAACACAGGCCCCTGCACTGGTAGATAGGGATGGGGAACAGAATAAGCCCTTCATGATCCATGACGAGATAGTTTTGGACCTGCTGCGAAAGCTGGATGCTTACAAGTCCATGGGACCAGATGGATTGCACCCTAGAGTGCTGAGGGAGTTGTGATTGCCAAGCCACTGTCCATCATTTTTCAGCAGTCCTGGCTAACTGGGGATGTCCTGGTGGATTGGAAACTGGCAAATGTAACACCCATCTTCAAAAAGGGCCAGAAAGATAATCCTGGTAGCTACAGGCCAGAAGCACTGGCTGGATGGCCGGGCCCAAAGAGTTGTGGTCAATGGAGTTGAATCTAGTTGGCGGCCGGTCACGAGCGGTGTCCCCCAAGGCTCAGTACTGGGGCCGCTTCTGTTTAACATCTTCATTGATGACCTTGATGAGGGGATTGAGTGCACCCTCAGTAAGTTTGCAGACAGCACCAAGCTGGGAGGGAGTGTTGATCTGCCAGAAGGGAGAAGGGCAAGCAGAGGGACTTGGACAGACTGGATCGATGGGCTGAGGTTAACGGCATGAGTTTCAATAGGACCAAGTATCGGGGCCTGCATTTTGGTCACAACAACCCCAGGCAACGCTACAGGCTTGGGGAGGTGTGGCTGGAAAGCTGCTTGATGGAAAGGGACCTTGGTGTTCTGATGGACAGTTGGCTGAACATGAGCCAGCAGTGTGCCCTGGTGGCCAAGAAGGCCAATGGCATCCTGGCTTGGATCAGAATGGTGTGGTGAGCAGGACTAGGGAAGTCATCCTGCCCCTGTACTTGGCATTGGTGAGGCCTCACCTCGAGTACTGTGTTCAGTTTTGGGCACCTCAGTACAAAAAGGACGTGGAGGTACTGGAGCAGGTCCAGAGAAGGGCAACAAGGCTTGTGAAGGGCTTGGAAAATCAGCCCTATGAGGAGAGGCTGAGGGAGCTGGGGCTGTTTAGTCTGGGGAAGAGGCAGCTGAGGGGAGACCTTACTACTCTCTTCCAGTACCTGAAAGGTGCTTACAGTGAGAGCGGGGTACATCTTTTCTCACTGGTGACAGGTGACAAGACGAGGGGAAATGGCCTCAAGTTGTGCCAAGGTAAGTTTAGGTTGAACGTTAGGAAACACTTCTGTACAGAAAGGGTGGTTAAACATTGGAATAGGCTCCCCAGGGAGGTGGTTGAGTCACCATCCCTGGATGTGTTTAAGAGCCGTTTGGATGCGGTGCTCAGAGATATGATTTAGCAGAGGATTGTTAGAGTTAGGGTACTATGGTTAGGCTGCGGTTGGACTTGATGATCCTTGAGGTCCCTTCCAACCTGAGCAATTCTATGATTCTATGATCTAGGAAAAAATACCAGAACAAGGCTTTTCTTATATGTTTGAGTAAAATTCACAACTAATGTATGTTGTATATAGAATTTCTCATTTTATTATCAGAAGATGAACCTTCTCATAATTCTTCAGTTTAGTACTTGTGTTCTTGAAGAATGAGAAACAGTTGGGTTTGTTTGTTTTTTTTTTTTCAATAAAAACTTATCTCAGAAAAAAACAATATATCGTAGGAAGAGAATTGCAAAGATTCTGTTCATTCATTTTACTTGAACACATCTCCACAGTCCTCCCAGGAAGGAGATTGAGATGCCCATGTACCACTTAGCCCTGTAAGTGATTACTTCAGTAATGTGGAACACTGCTCAACACATGTTCAAAAGCTCAGGGTAGGCCCAGTGTGGAAGAGGAGTTTGAGTCTGAATCATATATATGAATCATATATATGTAAGGCAAGTGCACTCAGCTCACCAGGCGTTTGCTGGCAAAATTAAAAAGCAAGCAAGCAAAAAAAAAAAATTAGACTTAAAAGACTTTTAGTAGCTGAATATGACAAAATGTTAACATCTCTAGAAGATACTGGTGTTTTAATTTACCAGAGACAGAGAAAAACAAGTTCAAGTACTTGTTTTATCTGAGTCAATGCTGAGAACTTGAATGTCGCTTATTATGCTCCCAGCTGAGCATCCCAAACATCTCTTAGGGAGATTTTCTTTCTGTGGATTGCTTTGCTCCTGCACGTCAGAATGAAAGAAATGACAAAACCCTGAAGGAGAAATGTGTGCTTATGTAGCTGCAAAAAGCAGAGGTAGGCGCTAAGGCATCCTCCACTGTAGTAGATGTGACTCCTTATCATGCAGCTAGCTTATCAGCAAATGCAGTGTTTTCTGAATCACTGTGTGCAGAGTCTGATTTGTGTATGTTTATTCTCAGTACCTAGCTGTATCAAGATACCATCCGTGTCAGTATTTTTCTGTCTGCTTCTTTGATTTTATCCTTGGGACAGTTAATGTTATTGATGGTATATCATTGACCAGCTGGAATTCATGATCTTTTTTTCTGCTTTAAGGTTTAGCTACTGAAGCCTTGTAAACAGAGGGCAAACACTTTTGGAACAAGAGTGAATGCCCTTGTTTGCATATGAATGAGTATTTTTAAGGGCCCTTATTCCCGACATTTATGCAAATACTAACTCATACATGTGAATGGGTGTGGAAAACAGAATTAAAAAAAAAAAAAAATCAGAATAAAAATGAGGGGCTGGCTTCGTGGAATTGTTTATATTCCACTATTTGTCCCGCTCTCCTCATCTACTTGTCAAGGGTTTCAAAAATTGCCCACACCAAGAGGGAGACCACTTTTTGTAATGAGGCTTTCTGACGTGACTAGCAAGCAGAAGAAAAGAAGAAAGGGAATCGTTCAGCTGCATGGAGGAAATGATGCATAGCTGGTTTTCAGTCATTACTCCAAGTTTTCCTGCACCATCTCCAATTGTGGGGCAACTTGGGCAATAAAAATCACCGATGATTTTAAAAAAGGGTGAGGAAGTAGTTGCATTCAGTCAGCAGAATTATTAGAGTCTATGTTGTGCTAGCAGATAAGACAGGCTATTCTCTGCTGTCTTGTACTGAAAGTAGCATAGTACATCTGTGCAGGTGATGTCTGTGTGAAACTATCTAGAACTACTTCTCATACATTGTCTCATCTTCTTGTACATTGGTACACTCCCTGTCATGCACTACCCTGTGTCACATTCTAGGAACTGCTGGGGATACCACTAGCAGGCCAGGACTCAGGCTGCAGGGTCCTCGATAACACCTTTTACTAGTATTGTTCTTCCAGCGTTGAACAAAAGAAACAGTTATGAATCAGCAAAGGAATAAGAGATGCTATAGATGACTGCAGCTGGTGCTTGCAGAGTGTTTTGTGTCAAAATCTGAAGCAGGTGATTCAAGGTGTTGCCTCTTGATTTGCAATCCGATCCTTTGTCTCCCCGTGGATCAATTCCTGGAGACCTCTTCTAGACCAATTTATTTGCGCCCATTTTGTTGACATGCACATTATTCTGAAAACATTTCCTTCTACTTACCTAGGCCTGCCTTTTAGAATTCTATTTTTGTAGATTTAAGTTTTCATACTAGCATTTACAGCAACTAATTCCTGAGAGACCACCATAGGATTCCACCCACTAAAGGAAGGTAATGTAACGTTTTCTCTGTTTAGATCTTAGAATCATAGAATAACTCAGGTTGGAAAAGAACTTCAAGTCCAACCATGACCTAACCATACTACCCTAACTCTAACAACCCTCCACTAAATAATATCCCTGACCACCACATCCAAACAGTTTTTAAGCACATCCAGGGATGGTGACTCAACCACCTCCCTGGGCAGCCTATTGCAGTGCTTAACAACCCTTTCTGTAAAGAAGTGTTTCCTGATATCTAACCTAAACTTACCCTGGCACAACTTGGACTCGATGCTCTCTAAAGGTCTTTTCCAGCCCCTGCAATTCGGTCATTGTGCAATAGTGTGATTCTAATGGTTAGCTGCTTGCATTACAGCAAAAGCTGATGTCTCAAATGTCTTTCAGAATCCCTCTTTCATATTGCAAGTAACTCTTAGTGACACATATAGAATTCCTCAAGCTGTATCTTAAACTAACATTTGGCTAATAAATGATAAAGAGAAGTGACAAAAATAAAACCCCTGTAAAGAGGGAAGAAGATACGAAAATCTGAT
This sequence comes from Phasianus colchicus, assembly GCF_987193195.1. NCBI lineage: Eukaryota > Metazoa > Chordata > Aves > Galliformes > Phasianidae > Phasianus > Phasianus colchicus. The sequence continues at coordinate 5,459,361 of NC_143438.1, forward strand.
CATGGCACATTCTTTAAACAAGTTACTACAAAAATCAAGTGATTGTGTTTTACTTAACTGAGAAAATTTAAGAACTTTTTGTAAAATGACTTATTTAATAAGACCTTGGAAGTTTGGTCAAAATAGTGTTTCTGATCATCATTTTTGTTCTCAGCAAGAATTGCACTGTGAGAAAGTTTGTGAAGGTAAGGAAAAAAAAAAAGAGGAAAACAATGAAGTAATTTGAAATTAACATATTTTCAGCCATCTGGGAGAGAGGGTGGTACCACAGAAAGAGGATCTGAACATTGAAAACCGAATAATACATGACAGCAAGCTGAAAGAGGAGACAGATTTGTTAAGAACAATCAAACAAAACCAGGAAAACTAGCTGCTACATGCAGAAGAAGATGCTGAACAAAAGATGTTTATATTACTTAGAAGTTCTTTTAAATGAGAATGATAAAAAGAAACTTTCCACATGTAAGATAGTGAACAGAAAAAAGGTAGAAGTACAGAGAAAATACTGCAATGAGTAAATGTCTCAGGGTAAACTCTAGAACAGAAATGCTCTGATCATTTTGAGAAGAAGATAGTTTATCTGGCTGGTCAAAGCTGGAGGCATTAATACTGTAGGTGGGGTCTGAGGGTTCTAGAAGTAAAGAAAAAAAAGAAAAAAAAAGAAAAGAAAAAAAAAGCCATGTTTGGAAAAGAAAATATGTTATATCCAAGTGATGAAGTTAGGAGAAGTTATGCCCTGTGGTTTTAATGCTCTTCAAGTGATTCAGTAACAAAGTAGAACATGAACAGAGTCCCATCCATTCCAGCAACTCTACAAGAAGGAACTGAGGCTACAGAAAGTTGGAATGAAAATTTTGTGAAAGCAACTCTATATAAGGTTATCTGCTGAGGACTGACAGAAGGTAATTGGAAAACATTGTACTAACAGAGATATGTGGCTTTTGTATTGGAGCCAATGCATAATTAACACAGAGTAAGCTGAGTCTGTATTCTGCAGAAGACTATAGGGGGATAAATGTACCTTTCTTTATCCAAAGTGATTCAGAAAGTAAAAAGGGGAAGGGAAGTTCTAAGGAAGATGTGCAGGAAGTCTGTATCTGTTTTCAGAGAGAACTCAGATATCTTAGGAAAGACTGTCAAAAATCTACTCTAATGCTATTAGCATATGATACTATTAAAATGAAGTAAGTAGGTCCTCTTTATGTTAATTTATTTAAATTTAAAATGTAAATAGAACTATGCAGTTTCTGTGTAGGTAGGTAAGGCCAGATTATCCTGTAGGTTGAATTAATTTCATATTCTTTAATAACTTACTAAGAAAATGTTCTTACTCCAAATTACCTTAATTCCGTGGATGAAAAAACCTGTCTTTTACTCATTATTTACTTATTTTTTCATTAAAATAGACTATACATGAGAATTTTATTTGTCAGAATTCTGAGCAGGGTCAGGAACAATGACCTGATTTATTCTAGTTCAAGATAATTGGCAGGATCTTAGTATGATCCTAATGAAGGATTTTATAAGGACAGCTTAAAACCCATCAGAAAATGTCCTTATTTGATAGTTAGCTAAATGCATTTAGCTCCTGTAAATAAAATTATACATTGAGCAGCTGCATTTTCCAAATGCTACTATCATCACCCACTTTTCATAGAAATTAAACTACTTTCAATAAATATTCTCATTCCAAGATTCTCTCTCCTCTTGCTTTTTGATTATATTAGCAGAAACTTCATTGAAAGTCACATAGTCTGATAAAACTAGGAGGATATAACTTTTCTTGATTTCTTGATACCTGCATCACCTGGGTCCTAAACATCTTCTACTGTTTCATAATGCATCAAAATTTGTCCAGGCAGATAAATGGGGGAAGAAGTTGACTACAGATCTAATTTTTCCAGTCCACCTATTCAAATACAGAATAGCCTGGCTGGACTTGGTTTGTGTATCAGAGCTGTGACTGAGTAATCCAGAGGGCTGGTGCACCTCCCTTCCTGCTCAGTATTTTAAAAGAGAAGTTGCTATCAGTGATTTCAGTGATGTCTTAATGAAAGGAACAGTTAATTATCTGTGACAAAAGGGCAAAGAAAAGCTTTTTTTTTTTTATCTCGTTTGTGTTCTGCTACAACAGTAAGCACTTAAAATGCTTGCATAACTTTCCTGATTGAATGCTGCAGCTAATAAGTATCTAATGTTATTGGATTCTAAAATTCTTTCTTAAATGTAATAGTTTTGCCAAATTTTATTCATTCCTTGTTCTTTAATTGGTGTAAAAATTAAAAAAAAATCAGTATTTTTAATCACTTTCTAAATACACCTGACATGTCCTGTACGACCTACTTATCCTTAAATTTGACTTGTAACATATACTTCTATATGCTTTTTATGTGCATTTTTTCCTTTCACAAATAGAAATATAATATTTAATTTGCCTTTTGAGTAACAATGTTTTCTATTGCCCTAATAACATTAAAGTTTTCAAGTAGATAAGCTTGAATTCAATATGTCTCTAGATGTGAATTAGTGTGTGAAAAATAGATGTGCCGAGGTGAATCTCAGAAGATTGATTTAAAGTGTTTTAAGATCCCTGCTCCAGCTCTAAAGTGACCTATAATATTTATACTCCTAGCCTCCAACCTATGAATAGAACCTGGTTGTCTGTCTTTTAACTTATGCTGGTATGGGCCTTACTTTCAGTAATGGCTCCCCTGATTTTCAAAGTGATTATAGGTCTTTTGAAAAGCATGAAGTCAGCAGGGCCAGACCCTTGGTGATTTGAGTTTTGTGCAGCCTCCAAGCACAAGACATGCTTCTCAAGCTCTTGTATGCTACAGAGTCACACAAGTAAGGTGGAAGTGGGCCAGGGTTGGACAGGTCCTCTAGATGGTGTTCCAGTGGTACCCTGCCCCAAGCCACTGCAAATAACTTTGTCGTCTCTGTACTTCCCCACATGCTGTGTGAGGAGTAGGGTAACACAGGAGCTGGAAAGCAATGAATCTAGGAAGCATTTCCTTCAAGTGCTTTAATCTGGGCTGTGTGCTGCAGCCTCAGGAGAAGAGAGAATTGCCAGATGGTACGCTTGTCACCATCTTGTCCTCCTTACCCGTCTGACAGGAAGACTTTGCAGCTCCTTGCTTTCCTGATGACAGCCTCTTTTGATTTGATCTAGCCCATTTCAGGAAGTAGGATGTGAACAGGGGGCCATATGTGTGTGAGCTGGACTTTGGTGAATGGTATTCAGCATTGTAGGGGTATGGGTGTGCAGTACCTCTGCTCCCTGAATAGCAACAGCTTGTTTCTGAATCAAAATGATGGAGCCTTGCTTGTTAATATATTGTTTTTGTCACCTTGGTATGATCATTTGTAAACATCAATATTACAAAAGCTTTTCAGACTCTAGTTTCAGAAGTTTTGTCTGTAGAAATCTCCTTTTCCCTCTGAGATGTAATTTTAAGAGGAAAGTTATTTCAAATGGATTCATGTCCAGAGAATTCTGGAGATCTGTGTTGGGAGATGAGGAGGAAAAGATTTCTGTGGAGACTTCATTCTTCCAACCGCTGCTGTTACGAAGCAGATAAAACTGCATGTGAGGGCTGGGGTGTGATACCTGGTACAGCAGATTGTACAGCAAAAAGGCCAGCCTTTTTTCATGCCTTATCCCAAGGCTGTGTATGGACATGCTGCTGCTGTTGCTATAGAAATAGCTTTTAAAACTGTGGTCAAGAGCTATGGCCATTTAGAGCAGCTTGCCAGGTGCTGAGGTAGGCCCAGGGGCTGCTTCACCCCACAGCCTGAGGCAGCTGGGCCCTCTGCTCCCCCACCTCAGGGAGTTGTGGAGAGTAACAAGGTCACCTCTGAGCCTCCTCTCCTCCAGACTTTACAGCCCAAGTGTCCTCAGTCTTTCCTCACAGGACACACCTGCCAGCTCTGTTACCAGCTTCGGTGCTTCCTCTGGAAGCTTTCAAGGATTTTAACACCCTTTTTATACCGTGGAGCTCAGAAATGCACACAATATTCAAAATGAGGCCGCATCATCACTAAATACAGTGGGATAACTGCACCGTTTGATCAGCTGGCTGAACTGTGTTTAATGCACTCCAAATGTGATTTGCCCCTTGGCTGCCAGGCATACCAATGGCTCCTGCTGAGCTGCTGTCACTTGCACCCCCAGGTCCCTCTCTGCTGAGCTGCTTTCCAACCATTCATCCCCCAACCTGTGCCTGTGTTCAGCATAGCTCCATCCCAGGTGTAGCATGACATTTTGCTTTGTTGCACTTCATGGTAGTGATGATGGCCCAATGCTCCCATGCATCTAGATCCCTCTGCAAGGCCTCTCATCCCTCCGGGAAGCAAAAAGCACTCCCAGTTCCCATTGGCTTAGGTGAACTGTTAAGAGGGGTCCAGCTATAAGGTCTACTTCATTCCGAGCTCTGGGGTGAATCCCATCAAACCCCATGAACTTAACGAATGTTCAAATTTTAGGAAGTCACTGCTTCCCAAGTCATGATCCTCCAAATCTGAGGTCTGAGCGTCTCGAGAACTGTCATTACTATTAAATACTGAGGCAAAAAAAAGACATTAAATGTGTTGACTTTTTTTTTCTGAATTAGGTTGAATTGAGCAGCCTCTGTGTTATAGAATGTTCAGAAGGAAATTCAGGTCTGCTGAACATGATTCAAGAAATCTTAACATTTAAAAAAATATTGCAAATGACACAATAGTCTTCAGCCAGTCAGACTTGTAGAAATGAAGGCTTGTTTGTGCAAGTGCTAGAGCAGAGAGATCCAGGCTCTTGTTTGCATTGTACACAGCCTGCTGTAATGCAAACAAGGTATTAATCACCAACAAGATAGAGTGGAAGTGTCTCAGGCACTCGCTTAGCCCATCCCTCGCCAACCAGTTAATAATAGCTCTCTAAATATGGGGGTTCCATCTGTTACAGAGGAGTTGATCATCAGATCCTTCCAGTATTCTCTTCCTTTTTTTGTCATACCTATGAATTTTTCTATGTCGGTATTTCTTGCAGACATTGTTGATTTTCTCAGTCTCTTGCAGGTGCATCTCATCTGTTTTTGATCAGAGTAAAATAAATCCTAGTGTACATCTTTCATACAGAAGAAGCAGTTCAGTGTACTTACTGTACTGAGATCAAGATTACAGAACACTTTTTCAAAAGAGGAGGAAAAAAGAAATAAAATAATCTCATTTCTTTTTTATTTCCTTGAAATGCACTGTCAGGGTAATAGTGGTCTCTTTTAAAGCTGCTTTTACAAAAAAGAAAAAAGAAACAACACATTATTTCTAGTTCTTACTGTACCCTTGGAGTTAGATGATGAATATTTCAAAGCGTGTTCTGTCAAAGCTTTCCTGGCAAGCAATGATATTTGCTGTGAATCTTTTAAACTTCAAGTGATAGGAGAATTTAGTAAATTAAATCATTTCAAAGGATTTGACTTTCAGTGCAGATTTTTTTATGCCTTATTTTCCTTGAATCTTATAATTGCATCTTTCTCCTTTACCTGAAACATATTAATAATCTTCCTTGGTTTTCATCATACTCCAATGGCTTTGGTTTGGTTTTGTCAGCTGCTCCTAATCCTTTTGGCTTGCTTGGCTTAAATCAGGAAAGGAAGCCTCAGTGGTAAGTTACTATAGTAAGCAATAATAATATGTAATGATGCATTCATTCTCCTTTTTCAATGAATATCGATGTCTGACTTTCACATGAGAAGAAATGTAAATAAAGAACACATGTATACAAATAAGGGAAAGGGCTTTATATTTTGCTGAGTTTTCACAGTGCTGATAAGTGCTAGATTAATGCTGAACTCTGCGTATATGATCAAAGAGTAAGACAGGACCTTATGGCTTTAAGGGCTGCAGTATTATGTTCATAGTCACAATAGTCTGACCTTCCATGTAGCTGAGATTATACAGATGTTCTTCAGGTAGCCCTGAGTATGTGGCAAACTGGAGCATGTGCTATGTTTTTCTGAGCATTCTTTTCTTGATTCCCCTCCTGAAGAGGCCAACTATACTCCCCAGCAGGGCATTCCTAGTATCCCTCAAGATCAAACACCACAGCTGGAGAGGTAAACATCACCTAAAGTGAGGTTTGTTTTGGTGCCAGAATAACTGCCAAATCTGCCCATCAGAGAAAGATCAGTGGCACTCTTTACCAGCAAGAATATTGGTGGGAATGCAGATCCTGCTTTTGCTCTATGGCTCCAGATATCTCCTTGGACACAGGTAGAACCGAGTATTTTTTACTGCTTTTGCTTCAGTTTTCTTCATAATTTCTTTCAATTTTTCTGTTGTGAGTTCTTCAATGATTCTAGTGGATGAGTGGATTGACTGCTTTTCCTTCAGGGAAGTGAATTTGTCTTTTCCTGCTACTTACACTCTACTGTGACAGAAAAGATTGTTCCCATTTCCAAGTCACTGGGATATACAAGGACAATTAGATAGAAATACTATATAACCTATTTATGACAATCTGGGATTAGGTATAGGCAAGATTGTTACAGCACCTGATCTGTTCTGTGGCTTTGATAGAACTGCCCTGGTCCTGCTAGCTCATTTTTCTGCGCCAAAGCCCTGATTGATGCTACAGAGGCAGGCATTAAGTTGTGAGAAGAATGAATTATTTGTCAGAGCGTTGACCTCTTCCAAGAGCAACATTATACAAGCAGTGTTGCAACTCCAGACCAACAAGAGTTGTTCCTCTCTCTCCTCCTCTCCTTTATGTGAATGGAGGAGGCAGACCTCAGCTTTTTATTTCTGATCCACAACATTTTCATTTTACCTCTGTTGCTGAAACACAGTGAATCAACCCTGGCAATAATCACATTATACATCTGCACCCAGTTCCTGGCTGAAAATGAGAAACTGGAGTTTTGAGAGATGGAAACAAAGGGAAAATCTTTTTTCTCCCCCTGCAAAGTTCATGTTGGCATGAGAGTATTAAGGACTAAAACATGTTCAAACCAGCTGAGGTACCTGCTCTAAAAATTGCTAATCCTTTGAAATATATGTCCTGCTGTGCTTCAGGATGTTCTTTGCAGCTTTAGCAAAAGCTATTCACTAGTAAAAAGAAAGAAAAAACAAAGAGAGACTTCCTCCTAGAAACAAACTCAGCAACGTTATTTATAAATGGTTCCATTGATCATTGCTTCTGTACTTTTTCCTGCGGTACCTAGACGGCACAGATCATTCAGAATAACCTTGATTTCATAGAGAATATATTTAACATCTAGTTCTAGCTGAACTGGAATCAGTGTAAAAGATGCTAGTGATTTAAATGGGACTGGGTTTGGATTTTTTACACTCTGAATATGGACCTAGCTGACAATGCACATGATTTACTTACCCAGCATCTGTCTCTGGTGTCTAAAATAAGTCAGTTTTCAAGCTTCATTGGAGATTCATTGGATGATTTGTAAATAGCAGAATATTATAATCATGACTTAGTGCTTTGATGGTGTTTTGTAGGAAATTTCTGACCAGTGTCAAATTTAGTATTCTGTCCCTGAATGAGTCATACTCTGTTGTTTGGCCAGGTACATATGTTTTAACCTGTGAATACATTCAGCTTGTTTTATGTGAACAACTTTCTTGGTGCTTAATTACAATAGTTAAACTATAATTGAGATTTTTGGGTGGATTTTCAGAAGTTTTCATTAGGAGAACACTTTCTTACTTAAGATATAGAGTGTATATAATATTGTCAAAGAGTAACTTAGAAGGCTGTACATTATGTCTGAGTTTTGTTATTTTTTTACTTTTTTGAAAGTGACCTTTTGTCCAATATCCCATTACGTTTTGTTGCCATTTGGCAGGTGGCACCAGAGGGGCAGTCTGACAAAATGGCTTCTGACATGTAAGTGAATATGAAATGGAGGTGTGTCATTGGATTCCTCAATGTGGAAATAATTACAACCATTGACATTCATCACTGCTTGCTGGATGTTGATGGAGACCAAAGAGTGGATGTGAGCAGTGAGTCAGTGGCAACAGCAGGTCACGTCCATTGGTGCAGATTTTTATAGGCTCTTGTTTATTGCATAGCTAATATTGGTGGCTATGTTGAAAAATAGTGTTTCGTAGCTGAGAATTTGCTCTATCAAATAGTGTTATTATGATCTTTGTATCTGCTATAGTTTCCACAGAAATAAACAGAGGGCATTACTTTCAGAGTGACCTAAATGGTATTAAGCTGTTCTCTAAAACATAACAAAAGAACAATATCAATTTTATTTTATTAGTATTATTTTAAAGGATGATCATTTATTCTTTTACCCTTCTTGTGTCCAGACCCAAAGACTTCAATCTTCAAGGTGATGAACAGGGAAGTTTCAGAAAGAATAAGTTAAAATTGAAACATATAAGCTCAGAACAAAATGCCTACAAGTGAAATTTCAAAAGATAAACAAGCAGATTAGATCGGTTCATGTCATACTGCTGATGGATTATTATGTTGCATTTGGAAAACTGGATCCAGTCAAAGGTAGGGCCCATACGTGGCATTTGAGCAACATCTGCTCATACCAAGAGGCGGAGTAACTGGGTGCAACCTGGTGATGTGCTGATGTTGTGCGCAGAAGACCATGACAGGTCTCTGCTGTTTTACCTTCTGGGTGCAGATAGAAAAAGGAAAAAGTGGGTATATTGGGTATATATATATATGTATACTGTCTACAGGCAGCAGTCCACCGTGCTCTAGCAATGTGCTTTGAAAGTCTGATGCTGCATTGTTTGTAAATGAAGCCTTTTGTTCTCTCGGATTAACAGACATGTTTGAGCAAATAAAACATCTAATTTGAGTGATCTAATTGCTGCCTCTAAAATGCTCTTTGCACATTATAATGTTTAATTACTCCATTCTAGTAGTTGTCTAGTGATGTCTCAATCTGTTGTATCTGCCAGAATTAGGGGGAAAAGGGTCTTTATTTAAGTGCCTTTCAACAGTTGTATGAGGCCACAAATGAAACAGCAGTTTGTCACTTTAAATATTTTTCATTCCTGCCACAATAGCAAAAAATAAGGAAAAAATCAGAGGAACTTTCCTGTAAATTTTATGGTTCTTGATGACAGTAATATGTAGTCTGAGACAAGAATTTATAAAACACTATGCTTGTATTTTGTTAGCATTTCTCTTCATTGCTTCCGCACATTGCTAAGAATAAAAGGAAATGGTATGTGAGTATAAAGAGAAGGATGTATGAATTAGCCATATTATGTGCTTTTTTCTATGTTCAAATTGTTATTAGGCTTATATATAGCCCAATATAGCTCATAGCTCTCAATAACTCTGCTGCAGTCATATGCATCTTGTAGAAGAGATTAAGAAAAAAGAAGGCTTGCTATCTTTTCAGACCATCACAATCCCTTATGAGCATGTATATATGTAAAATTTGTTGTCTAAGAAAAGAGCTGGAATAGAAAGAGAGAGTCTGTATAAATCTATGCATCTCAGTCTTCTTAAATTGAAGGTTACCTAACTGTGTGAGGAAAACTACAGACCATAGCCACGGTATTTTTGCTGAATTCTATTGATTATGAAAATCAGGTGTTCACTTATTACTTCGATCCTTTTCAGTATCACTTTGCACTCATGGAACGTAAGACATAATGCAACATCTCAGAGGCTACTAGGTTTAATAAGAGGGGGAATACTCATTGTTTAACTTTCTTAAAGAACAGTATCTCACACAGGCCATGCAGCTACAAAATGTGATATTCTTGGAATGCTCCTTTGTTGTCTTCTCCCATTTAATTTAATCACCACTCTGATAGACATGGAGAGAGTTAAAGGGAAGCATTTTTCTTCACATTGTGTAGGACCTTGAGATCTCCCGTACAACTGTCTTCTGCTGCTGCTGGGGAATTTTGGAGATGAAATTACAAATGCTGCAGGAACAATGTTTTATATAAAATTTAAGAGTGCCGTGTGGCACTTGGTTTGTTCTCAAAGAGCTGCATGTTTAAGGGAAATGTCTGACCTTTCTCTAGGTTCTCAGATCTCGACACCTCTCCTCCCCTCCCTTCCAAACCCTCATCTGTTCGCAGCTGAAAACCTACTTTACACTACAAGTCACAGACTGTGTTTGTTTCTGAGGGATCTTTCCTCTGTTGCAAGACAAGAACTAGCAGAAATGTACACACTGAAGTGTATTCCCTGAAGCATCTCTAAAATGTTTATGCCAATGGCAAAGATCCTGTTTGACATTTTAGCACAACTGAATTGAATGCAAGAGCTGCAGGCAACTGCCGCACATGCTGGTGACATTCAGTTGCCTGCACTGGCTGGGGGAGGAAAAAACTCCTTGTGCTTGTTATCTGCTCCTAACTTTCTAAGCACAGGGCTCCTGCTTTTGTTAGGCTCTGCTGCTAATTTCAGACTGCTGCTTCTTTGCATCACTTGGGCTGCACCCCAAGCAGCAGGCATAGAGGCATTCCTCAAGTCCGTGCCAGGCTGCAGGGCACCTACCCATCATGGTCTAGGTGTGATGTAAGCTTACTTTCTGCACAAGGAAATTTGGAATGTGGCCCAGAGAAAGAACATGGTATTTTTTACTAGATCCCCTGTCTAGAAGATGGAGACAAAACAAAAAATAAACAGAAACAGGTTGGCTTTCTCTGCACAGAGTAACCTAGGATAGCTAGAAAAAAATTCTTTAAATAAGAAGAATTTTTTACTCAGAAAATGGTGAGGCACTGGCAGAGGTTGCCAGAGAAGTTATGGATATCCCATCCATGGAGGCATTCGAGGCTAGGTTGGAAGGAGCCTGAGGAGCCTTATCAAGTGGTTGGCAACCTTGCCAATGGCAAGGGATTTAAACTAGATGGTCTTTAAGATCTCTTCCAGTCCATTCCAGGAACTTCACCCATACTTCTTTGTTATAGCATGTAAATAGTTTAACTAGATTCTGCCTTAGCTGTTGCTGCCCATCTCTCAGACCCTTTCTGACCCTTTCATCTAAGTCCCTTCCATATCCCTCCATAAGTAAATAATCTCTTAACCTATGTCTAGGGGGTATTTGAGTTGCCTGATCTATCCGTGGGAGCAACTAATGTTTGAGCTGGTGCTGTTACCAGTTACATGTGACTGTTCCACAGAATATTTTATCTATGATCTTTTGAGATACTTTATTTTTTCTGGACAGTTGTGGATGTCCTTTAATCTAAAAGTAACACATCCAGCATATTGTCTCTTAATCTCACTACTTATTTGGATATGATTTTTGACAACTGCCAGGATTTTTAAATTACTAGTAGAGATGAACAAATTAAAATCTCAGATAGGGATTTTCAGACCTACAAATAGTGAAGAGGAAAATATGGCAAGCAATAATGGTAATGTCTTGGTTTAGAACATATTCGAGGCTTGGAGACGCTTTTCATTTTTAATTCTGATATAAACTTTCTCTAGTTATGGCTCTGGATTTTATTATTATAAAAGACTACTATTAATAGGGAATCATACATAGAACCATAGAATCACTAAGGTTGGAAATGACCTCTACAGTGAAATCCAAGTGTTATCACCACCATCCCCACTAGATGATGATACCCAGTGCCCCAGTGCCATATCTAACTTTTTCTTGAATGCCTCCAGGGATGGTGACTCCGCCATCCTGGACAGCCTATTCCAATACCTCACCACTCTTCTGAGAGGAAATTTTCCCTAACATTCAACCTGAATCTGCCTGGGTGCAACTTGAGGCCATTAACTCTCATCCTATCACAGGATACCTGAGTGAAGAGGACAACAACCACAACAAGCCACAACCTCCTTTCAGGTTCTAGTTGAGCTATAAGGTTGTAGAGGGCTATAAGGTCTCCCCTGAGCCTCCTTCAGACTAAACAGTACCTGTTCCCTCAGCCGCTCTACATAAGACTTGTGCTCAAGACCCCTCACCAGCTTCATTGCCCTTCTCTGGACATGTTCCAGGGCCTCAATATCTTTCTTGTAATGAGAGGCCAAAAACTAACATGCTATTTGAGGTGTGGCCTCACCAATGCCAAGTACAGAGGGAGGACCCCTTCTCACATCCTGCTGACTGTATTATTTCTGATACAAGTCAGGATGCCATTGACCTACTTGGCCACTTGGGCACACTGCTGGCTCATGTTCAGCTGGCTGTTGACTAATGCCCTCAGATCCTTTTCCGCTGTGCAGCTTGCCAGACAATCTAACCCAAGCCTGTAGCAATGCATGGGGCTGTTGTGAACAAAGTGCAGGACTTGATCTTGTGATATGAATCACATTTATCTATTCTTGCTGGTACAGGGAAGATCTTTTACTTTTATACTCTTTTCTTCTTTCCATCTCCAAAAAAAAGTGAAGTAGTTCTCAGTCATTTGCGTTTTGATCAGTTATTTTATTTTTATCACAGTGTGGTATTAGTATTGTCTCAGTAAACCATACTACAAAAATGCACCATTGTTCTTTAAGCAAGAATTATTTTAAAGTTCTACTGCTCTTTATAGGATTCTTTTGCTTTTAAAAATTCTAATACAGCTCTTCTAACTTTCTTTCTTGGGATTTTTGTAATGTATTAAGATATTTTCCAGTCTGTCCTGACTAACTTAGAGATCTTGTATCTACTACTAGTTGTTTTCTATTGCACTGGAGTTGTACAGAGAATCCAGATATTAGAAGAGTTATTTCTTTAAATATTTATTTTAAGATATACAAGTAATATTGAGTAAAACAGTCTGAACAAAATAGAAATAATTTTGTCTTTAAAATTAGTAATACTGAATAAAGAGAAGAGAGGAAGCAGAACAGATAGTGATCAATAAAGGACAGTTCACATGGGGTGTGTTTGTCTACCTCATTCATGAAGTAATTTCAACTGAAAGATTCTGTGAAAAAAATTGATCAGCTTGGTGGGAGCATATAGCAAAACATGCTAAATTCTAAATTCTATGAGCACATTGACTAATAGAAGTGGTTTGCTTGGATTTCTTCATTAGTCAAAATTATATTGTTTAAACATATGGCTTTGACATACAGGATAATAGCTTACGACTGTTAGATCATAATTTTTTAGTTTCATAGACTTTTTGAAATTTGTTCTTCTGAATTTAATTTAAACGGTATTAACTGCTGCTTAGCATAAAGGCAATACGTAATAGACAGATTGGGATAAATTGAATACTCTTCCAAGGTGCTGACTCTGAAACTGTATAACTATTGAAACGATATATTCCATTGTATAACTACCATTTAAATAAAATTTGTATTTCATTAATTATATGCTAAAGGGTAAAACCAATACCTCTCAAGAACCGACACTCCATTTTAGGACAGAAATTAAGATTATATCTAATTCTTCTCAGATTTAGAGTTTTGTGAATTGAATCTTGTACTGTTGGAATCTGTTATCTTTTCCTTCTCAGCTCATTACAAACAGGTCTCAGGTTTTCCTTGGCTAAATTATTAAGCATAGATGTTAGTTATCCACAACATACATTTCTTTTCTGTGGAAAAGGAGCCCTGTTACAAATAATTGGGTATTTCATAAACTATTCCAAATAAACAAGTCCAAAACTGAAATGTGTATAAAAGATTTTACTTTTGACAACTTGGCATTACTTCTCTGAATGCATTTAAAATGTGGGAGAAGAGAAATTAATCATAGAATATTAGAATTCTAGGATGGTTTGGATTGGAAGAGACCTTTAAGACCATCTATTTTTAATCTCCTGCCATGGGCAAGAACTACTTCTACTAGATCTGTATGAGAAAAGCCCCATCCAACCTGGTCTTGGCCCATCTCTTAAGAGCATCCAGGACCCTCTTGATAGTATCCCTTCCCTCCTGCATATCAGTCACATCACACAGCCTCTTATCGTTCACAAATCTACTGTGGGTTTACCCAGTCCTATTGTCCATGTCACTGACAAGGCCGTTAAATAATGCCAATCCTAATATCATGAGAAACACCATTTGCAACTCTTCTCCACTTGAACACTGAGCTATTGACTGCAACTCTTTGAGCACGACGATCCAGCCAATTCCTTTTCCACTGAGAGGTCAATCCTTGTCTCTTCAATTTAGAGACAAAAATGCCATGCAAGACAGAGTCAAATGTTTTACATGAGGTTGGTAGCTTTCTTCTTGCAAAGCTTGCCAGTGCTGCTCCCTATTCTGCCAGTTTGCTGGTATGAGCAATTTTCTGGGAGCTTGAATGTACATTGGAAATATACTGGTGGTGTTGCTCATTGCTTGTAAGCAAATAACAAATCAACAGATTTGCTTGACTCTGGAGTTTTCTTACTGAAACTATTGTATTTGACAGTACATAAGAAGCTTCTTGAAACAAAAGATCACAACTGAATCATAATATCCTAGAAAGGCTTGGGTTGGAATGGATCTTGAAGATCACAGTATTGTATATCACAGTACATCCCCATTTGGAAAATAGATACACAAGGATCATCGAGTCCAAATCCTTGCTCCATACATCACTACCCAAAATTCAAGCTCTATGTCTATACAAGCTCTATACTATCCAAATGCTTCTTGAATTCTAGCAAGTTTGGTGCTGTGAACCACTGCCCTGGGGAGCCTTTCCAGGGTTCAGTGAAGAACATTTTCCTAATGCTCAGCCTGACCATCCCCTGGTGCACCACCATGCCATTCCTTTGGGTCAAAGGATCACCTAGAAAATGTAGTGGGTATTTGTTTCCTAGATTTTAAATCTATCCTGTTCTTTTTTTACTGCTGCTTCTGCATAAACAGACAAGTTGGGTCCTTTAACAAACCTTATAATTGTAGCTAACACTGGTTAGAAATCTTCCTATTTTCAGTTCAGAAATTTCAGAAGGGTAATGGAACCTGAACAGAAGTGAAAAATCCTAAAGGAGAGATTTGTCTACTTCCAACTTTGTAATTAGCCTAAAAGAAAATAGGTTTGAGTTTAAAAACATACACAGCTACTGAAATTCCTATATTGAATCATAGTTGATATTTAGAATAGAAATAATCATTAGGGGTTTTGGGAGTGAATTAGAGTGGAAAAAATAAAAGAAGGGAAGGAAAGAACAGCTTATAATATGAAATTAAAAGAACTGTTTTTCAGACCAATAAAGATAATTCATTTTACAATCTCAAAACTAATAGCAGAGAAATAAATCCCAGCTGATATCAATCAGAAATTGATAAATTTGGTGTGTGGGGAGGGGACTACAAACAATGTGATTCAGGTAACGATATATTTTTTTCTTTTATCTTAACAAGACCTTTTCACTTTCTCATTGAATAATATGTATTTTCAACATCTTTTTTTTTTTTTAAATAGAGACCCTACAACCAAAACCAAACAAACAAAACAAATCTTCATAACATTCTGCTCTCCGGAATATCATTTAATGTTTAAACTAATATTTAAATGATTTCTCTAATTATTCCTTATTTAAAATTTCTTTCTAACTGTAAATGCATCCACAATTTCTATATGCAAATGCATCATTCTCAGTAAAAGTATGTATTGTAAAGAGGTATATACAGGCATGATCCTCCTTTTTTCCCCCAGACTTTGATTCTGAAACCCTAGGTTTCTTCTCTATCAGTGTTTGGAGTCTGTTCATATAATATTGTCTCTATGGATAAGTCATGAGCAAGGACTCTAAGGATAAAAGTTCCTTAAAGCTGATAAATTAACAATGCAACTATTGTCTGTTTCCAACATTTTCATTTTTGTACCCGTTTTATGTCTAGAGACAAAATCAATACTTAGATCTTGAGTGTTATAATACAGCATTGTAATTTCTTGCATATTTTACTGTTAAAAAGAAATTGTTTGAATTCTAAACATACCTACAATGTATAGCACATTCTAATAAATCTGTACACCTTATGCTGCTTGTTTGTTTCTTTTCTTGATTTCATTTTAATAATGGACTTCTACTACTATGATTTTTCTCTTTTGGAGGGAAAATACTCATCAATTTTTTATTTATTTATTTATTTTTTTCCAAAGTTACTGGAAATCTTTTTCTCTGAGAATGGAAGGCAGTAATTTTAGAGATTGCCTGAGGTTTCTAGAAAACTTAGGTAAGTATGTAGTAGCAGAATGTTAAGAAAAATAAAACACTGCTAAAAATGTCTGATGTCTTGTGTGTCATGACCTACTTCTAACTTATTTTATGCTTTTGGGACATAATTTTAGAGGGACAGACTTGAACTGTACTGCTGTAGGTGAGAAGTATCCCTTATCTTTCTAGTGAAGTAGGGGATGAAAGAGGAGCACTTGCCACACAGATCATTCTGGAGGAGTTTTATTGGTTGTCAAGCCCCTTAGCAACTTGCCTGTTACTAGAATGTATGCGTGGTTACTTTTCTACTTGCTACAGTATCTGGTACCATTGGTCCTTTCATTGTCATCTTGACTTTCACTTGGTAAAATGAGTGAGCAAGATGATTTAGAATCAGAATTAAGGTGAACTGTATTTCCCAGTGACCGAGTTTTGACAAAGCTGGTTTGGATATCAGCTAGTCTATACTGCGGAGCTGAGGAGGGATTCAGCCTTGTTATCTTTAGCCTTCCACAGGTTAGCTCACTCAAGTGCTTCTATATTAAGTGCAGAGACAGAGATACACTTCTGGTCCCAGGCTAATATAAGAGGAGTGAACCACCTTTTGGCATGTCAGCTTGATATACAGTCAACCTTAAGATGTGATGCTAGGTGTTAAGCTTCAAATGAATTAAGCTGAGTGGGACAGTCTTTATCTTCATTCAGTCTTTATACATGCTTGTGAAGAAGGCTGTGTCTGCAGAAATACATAGCAAAGTCAGCTTGCCATTTAGATCTGGTTTTCTTTCATTCTCCATGCAACTGTTCGTATTTGAGGGAAGAAGTAGCATGAAAAAAGTGCAAGTAAATATTAGCATATGCTTGCCATCAAGTGATGTAAATGTGTGCCCCCTCATCTTTCATGGCTTGAGCTATAAACAGAAAGAGCAGGGTCTGAAAGTTAACAATTAGCCAATTATGAACAATTTGTGATGAGTGATGGTTGATGTTTCACCAGCTAAGGAGACTTCTAGTGGTGATGGTTGTGGAGAAGCAGGTGTTTTGAGCCAGTCATTAATATCTGATACAGCCTTTAAATAAACTCATCCATCATGGACATTAATGTTTGGGCAGCAGTTTCCCAGTTGTGCTTAGATTGTGGTTTGGACCACTTTGCACAGACAAGACTAGGAGAAAGTTAGCATCCTACTGCAAGTGATGTGGGAAGTGAGGTAAATGTACTGTGTTAGCTCATATGAATTCAGGCTATGCAAAAATCCCTGTGGGCTCCAAAGCAGAACCAGTCTTTGAGGTGTCTCCTTACTACTTCCTGAGTAAAAAATTTCTTCCAAACATCTAGCCTTCTCTTCCCCAAGCTATACAAGCCCAAATCCCTCAACCTTTCCTCTTGTGAAAGGAGAAATAGGAAAGGGCTCCAGCCCTCTTTTCATCTTAGTGGCCCTCCTCTGGATCTGCTTCAACAGCTCTGCATTCCTCCTGTGCTGGAGGCTCTAGACATGTACACAGTACTCCAGATAAAATCTCATGAGGGCAATGTAGAAGGAGACAATCACCTCCCTCTCCCTGCTGGCCACCCCTCTTCTGATGCAGCCCAGGTTGCTGCAAGAGCACACTGCTGGCTAATGTCCAACTTTTCATCCATCAGGACTCCTAAGTTTTTCTTCACAGGGCTGCTCCCAGTGAGTTATTTTCCCAGTTTGTACTCATATTGCCTCAACCAAGTGCAACACCTTGCTTTCAGCCTTGCTAAACATCATTATATTCTTATTTCTCTTTTCAAGCATGTCCAGATCTCTCTGAATGGTGTCCTTTCTTCTACTGTATCAGCTGCATCACTCAGCTTGGTGTCATCAGCCAATTTGCTGAGGGTACACTCAATCCCACTATGTCACTGATAAAACTGCTAAAGAACACTGGTCCCTGAATGGATCCATGGGGGACAGCTCTCGTGAATGGCCTCCACCTGGACACAGAGCCATTGGCAACAATCCTCTGGCTATGGCCATCCAGCCAGTTCTTTGTTCACTGAATAGTCCAGCCTTCAAATCCCTTTCTCTTCAATTTAGATATAAAGATGTGCTGTGGGGCCGTGTCGAAAGCCATACAGAAGTTTGGGTAGATGACATCAGTTGCCCTTTCTTTATCCATGGATACCATCATTCCATCATAGAAGGCCACCAGATTAATCAGGCATGATTTACCGTTGGTGAAGCCATGATGGCTGTCTCAGATCACCTCCACATCTCCCATGCGTCTTAACATCTCTATGATCTTCCCGGGCACAAATGTAAAGCTCACCAGCATGTAATTCCCCAGGTTTTCCTTTCTCCCCTTCTTGAATATGGGAGCAATGTTTTCCTTCTTCCGTTCACCTGGGACTTCACCTGACAGTCATGATTTTTCAAATACAGCGTAGAGCATCTTGGCAACCACATCAGCCAGTTCCTTCAAAACCCTGTATGGATTCAGCTTGATTAGGTGATCTTGAACTTGCTCTGCTCTTACACAAGGAAGAATTTTGTTCCCCTGACCCTCACTTAGAAGTTCAAGGACATGAGAGGCACGAGAAGCCTAAATGGCTGTTAAGACTGAGGCGAAGAACTCATTAAGTACCTCAGCCTTCTCCAAGTCTGAGGAGGCAAGCTCTCCCTTTTCATTTGTTGGAGGAGGTATACTCTCCTTCGCCAGTCTCAATGTTATAAAGAAACCCTTCTGGTAGTTTTTACATCCGTCACCAAGTTCAATTCCATCTACACCTTGGCTTTCCTAATTCTATCTCTGCACATCTGGACAGAATCCCAATATCCTATCCCAGCTTCCACTTCATTTCCATTTGTTCCCACAGTCTGACCAGCAGCTTCTATCTTAGTCATGCTAGTTTCCTGCTGCACCTGCCTGATTTTGTATTCTAGGGGATGGAAAGCTTCTGTGCTCTCAGAAAGTCATCCTAAAAGTGCTACTAGCTCTGTTCTGTTCCTTTGTTGCTAAGACAGTCCCTAAGGATTTCAGGTGGTCTCTTGGTGATGGAGGATGAGAGGGATGAGCATCTGACCAGGTATAAAGGGTTTAGCTGATCAAATGCTTTACTTCTGACAAACAAAATCCAAAAAGGGCTTTTAATTAACAAACTACTTAATGAAGAAGCACAAAGAACAGAAATATTAGCATTGAACCTCTTTCCCCTCGTGAGAGCTTTTGAATCTGTGTTTGTTCTTGCTTTATCTCTGCAGAACAGACACAGTTCTTTCATAGAAAAAAAAACTCTGGAGGTGAGCACTGACTACATAAAAATGTCATCTCACAAGCATGAGATTTAAAATGGGATTTTAACACAATACTGCCCAGGCAGGCCATTAATAGTAAGCAGAAAAATAATGCAAAAAAAGACAAACTTGCTTAAATGAAATGGGTTTCATTAGCCAACC
The DNA here is from genome assembly GCF_987193195.1 of Phasianus colchicus. Lineage (NCBI taxonomy): Eukaryota > Metazoa > Chordata > Aves > Galliformes > Phasianidae > Phasianus > Phasianus colchicus. Next base: position 5,478,836 of record NC_143438.1, read on the forward strand.
TTTAAACACACTAGTTACAGACAGACTTAATTTGACATAGCATTCATGAGCTTGTTTTTCTAATGGGTCACCCTGCTTTTTCTGCTGTGCATTTGCACTTACTGCAGATAATTTAGAACCTAAGCTTAGATGAATAAGTATTTTGGAGAAATTGATTGAAATAACAGATAGTCTTTTAATATAAAGGGTAGTATGTCATGTAAGCACTTGAAAAACAATACAAAAAGTCTAACGATCATGTAATCTGTTAAAAGTGATATCAAGATGAATAAAACTGCACCTTCTGTCAAACGAATTCAAGTAGTCTGTATCTCATTGATCCTACTTTACACTTCCACAGTTTTTGGTTCTGTTTTTTTTTTTTGTCTTTTTAATATTTATGAAGATTTAATTATTAATGAAATACATCCTTATGGAGGCCTTAAATTTTGTTTGCTTCATTTTCAGTCTTTATGAGTAAATGATGGTACATTTGCATCCTCTGAGGGTGCTCAGAAGATGAATGAACTGAAATATATGATTTAGAAGCTGCACAGATAGCACATAATTGAATACACATGGTATCATGATACATGGCAGTGGACGTGAAGATCTCTGGCAACATCCACATATATATATGTATACAAATATATATATATACATATATATAAATCCATCTTTACTATAACTGTATCTGCAGTTGCTGCAAGAGCAAATTTTACCTGTTTTTTACTAATTTCCATATCATTTTTTTCTTTATGATCTATTTCATAGACTGTGCATTCAATTTTTGGAAGCATTTAACCTGCATTGAACATGTTGTGGAAAGAATAAGAACCAGAGGGAGGAAGAGAATCATTCCTTTATATCAAATTACAAAGGGCACTGAACTGTATAAAGACAAATGTACTTAAACAGCTGTCAGAAGAATTTCCCCCTTGATAAGTTTTAAGGGAAATCTGAAACTGTACTTCAAACTTATCCATCACTGGCTCTCCTGTATATTAACTTGTTTGTTTTCCTTATGGTTGGGTTTTCTATTTCTGGATTTTTTTTTCAGATTTGTGTATTAGGTTTATCTTTTTCTCACTTATGCCTTTGCAAGATAAGAATACATCTATATCTCCAAAATAAATCAAAGCAGGCACTGTTCAGGTCAGATTACAGCAAAGCTGTTCCCAGAATTCACATCCAGATTGACTTCAGATGACAAAAACTCCATCAGAACAAAACTCTCAAGATTTTAAAATTTATGCTAATATATTTGTACTAATTTGAATAGCAAGACCTATTTCTGACTTAGAGTCTTAAACTCGTAATGGAGATAGGGGATTATTGTTAGTTGAAGAAAAAAAGGATATTAGCTACTCTTCTGCAGGCTGCTGACAGTTTTTAAGACTAGAGGGAAAAGCTTAGTAGAAATAACAGTAAGGAGCAAATGAGAGGTGAGGAAAAGGATAAAACCTTAGCATCGTATCTACTCTGTTGGCTTCTTAAGGCTTTCATACCCCTCCTGCTCTGCTGCTGGTCAGATGCTGCCTACCTGAAACTACCAGATGTGCTGATCTCAGTGCCTAACAGCTGAGATTCTGGTTCTGTCTGCCTTTTCCTGAAGGTGCCTCTGAGAGGCACTGTTGACTTCTGTGAACTTTGGAGATGATCAGATCAAGACCTGCTGAGGTCATCCAGACAGTGGAGGTCCTACTTCTTAATTTGTGCTGGTGCAGGTGAGACCAAACTCCAATGAAGTAGGTGAACTAACCCTCTTCTGAAACTGCAAATAGAATGAGAAATAATAGTAGGTGATTAATAATAACCTAGATAATGGATAATTCTAAGTGTGACACAGACAAATAAAGGGTAAATTTTAATTTTATGGTCACAATAAAATAATAACTTTTTATGATAAATGCTCAGAGAACCTACAGTAAGCTAACAGTTGCTTGTGTGTCAGATTAGATAGCAAGATCTGTTACTGAAAGCATAAACACTGTCTGTCTGTGTACACAGTGCTGCTTGCATAATTGAAACACCAGAGGGGACAAATTTGGTTATAAGGAATTGGCAGTGATACAATATATTCAACCCTCTATGTTTGAAACCTCCTGAGTTTGGCTCGAAAATGGGACTTGACAAGCTCAATTTCCTTACATTTGCCTTCTGAGCCATTAGATTTGGGTCACGTAGAGTTTTCAATTGTATAATCCCAGTACTCTAGTCCTTGCAGCTTGAAAAATACCTGTTACAGTCTGCCTCACAATGAAACAACAAGAACTGGCAATAGCCTAAAAGTGACACAGAATCTTAATAAGATAGAATCAGGTTTTATAGTTCTTCAAATGAAGCTATCATTCAAACCAATGGGACTTCAATGGAGCAGGTGATTACTGCAGGCCAGACTGGTTTCCACAGCAGCCCTGGTGCCCTGGCTACCATCCTGGGCTTGTCTTTGTCTTCATAGAGGCTGCACACTGCCATGCTAAGATGTACGTTTTTCAGTCATAAAATAACCTGTTCACAAGTCCTTGGCCACATGTTAAGCTCTGTCTGGACATGTAACTTGATTTCTCATGTTGTAATTTGTATTTGATCAAACTTCTTCAAAATTTATCCCTCTGCCTCTTTGGAACCATTTTGTTTTTCTGAGGTTTTTTTTTTTTTTTTTTTTTTTTTTGAAGGTGGTTGTCAGTCAAAAATTGGCAATGAAATGAGAAGTTGAGTAGAGAGGACTTTCATAAACTGCCTTGTGTGGGCCTTGGGGACCAGCCAGCTTCATGGGGAGGAGCTAGTAGATGCTGAGAGGGGAAAAATGGGCCAGGAGGAGCTGGCAAACTGAGCAAAGCAAAGTGAGAAGTGCAGGCTTTGGAGAACCAACTAGGTTGATGGTAGGAAGATGTAAAAGATCAAAACGAAAGTCCCTTCAAAGACATCAACAACCCTTCCAAACCTAAGTGCTCTGTAAGACAGAAGGGACTTACATTTTTATCTGAGCTTAGTAAGTAGCTGACTAATCGTCTGTTTCTTGTTTTTCTGTTTTAGGGCAAACAGTAGTAAAGCTTGAGAGAAGATTTTGACCAAGTGACTTGTCTATTAATTGCAATGCAAGTTTAAGGCCCATGAGGTGATGCTGGCTGCATGCAGTTGCAAAAATTTAGAGTGCTGAGGAGAAAGTTACACTGAGAGGTAGATGCATGACATATAATTTTTTTTCTGTCTTCTGCACAGCACTGTGTAAATTATGCATAGCAGCACAACATTATTCCTGGTAAAATATCTGTGTCAAGATATTGCTCCTTGTAAATCATCCAATAAGGAGAGAAACAGATGTCTGTGTTGCTGTGCAAATCCCACCTGGAGGAAAAGTTCTGAAATATCTTGTCAGTTTTGGGAAGGTCCAAGTTGCATCATACTTTATGCAGTAAAGGTATAGTATTTTGGGCATTGGGCACTCTTGTTTAAAATCTTCAGCTGCCTCAGTTCATCCTAGTGGAAACCTGGTGCTGCAGTCAGTGTGCTGCAGCTGCTCCTTTGGCTCGGCTCCGGCAGGGATTCCTGGCTCTGCTTGGATTCCTTCCAATCACTTTTGCTCTTTCCATTCTCTGGAGGAGAAGGTGTTTGTAGAAACACCCTCCTGTCCACCCTTCCCTAGTCAGAAGCATTGTAAAATCCATAAACAAAATGTTGCCTGCTGATTTCAGACCTGCAATGTGCAGCAGACCAGCAGGCACCCTTGCTACAGGATGTTTTAACTCCAGCTGATAACTGCTTCATAGATTTTTTACATGTGATTTGGGAAGAGACAGAGCCCCTGTGTGGCCTAGCTCCCTCTCCAGAGCACTGAAAGTGGTGATGCAGAAAAACGGTGGCTCTTCTACTGGTGATTTCATTAAATAATAATAAAGAACCCATTTTAAAGGAAACAAAGGAAACCCGGTAGGGCCCTGTCAGTGGTCTTGCTGTGACTCTATAGAGCTGGGTGTCTGCTGTATTAATTCTTCCCATTGCAGCTTTTTCCATCTCTTCCCCAGAGAGCTAGTAATTGCCTCCTTTGGGTGCCTGTGACATTCATAGCATGAGGCCCAAGAGCTTCGACCACTGTCACAAGATTGGTCATCCAAGAACAATCGATTCCTAAATGGGCCTGAACTTTGGGTGACCTGAAATATAGCAGCAAGTATTACAAGCTGAGACATCTGGTGGACAATAAAACTTTTTTTTTATTTGTTTTTACATGAAGCAGCTGTACTTGAGCAGATGACTAGGGGCTGTGCAATCAAAGTGTGAATAGCTGAATAAGCAAATTATATTAGGCTTCTTAGGCTCTTATTTAAATGCTGCATGTTCCTTTTTAATTTTGCTTTATTAACATCTACCAAAAACACAGCAGTGTTGGCATTATGCTTATTAGTGACTTATTTGCTTCATTAAAATTTACAGCACGTTTTATACTCGCCATCTGGGACAGCTTCTCCAACGTTTATGGTTAAAATGTAACTTAAAACTAGTCTATCAGTCTAAAATAAAGAATTTTATAGATAAAACTCTTTTTTCAGATACCAGTGATAACTCTTTTCTGTAGCATTATTGTGGGCAAACAGTACACTAATTTGCACAGTCACTGTGGTACAACTTAGTGCTAGGATACAGACAAGTATTTGTACTTCCAATAAAAGATGTTGTATGTAGAGAAGAGGTTGATCGTGCTATTACTTGGAAAGCCACAGCTTATGGAGTATGGAGAAGGAATTAGAGGAACTTCAGACTAAGAGACCTTCTGGGTCACTGAGTCGAAATCCCTGCAATTGCAAGTAACTACCTCAGATAATCTCTTTCCAAAGGGTCGGAGAAAGAATAAACAGTGCAAGAAAAATGTGAATGTGCTGAAAGGCAGCACGTATGAACAGAGCTCAGAACCTGAGCCTCTGCAGTTTCCAGCTGCCTTGCTGCTAACCACTTCAGAGTGTGGGCAGAGCAGCTCATGACTGCCTTTGATTAACTCTGCACACATAGCTTTTCATTCTTCCTCTTTTTTTTTTTTTTTTTTTTTTTTCTGCTTTTCCTTACTGTTGAGTCATGAAGATGGGAAACCCACTTTCTTTTTATTCTGTGTGAATTTCAGAAAGTTGTTGTGTACTGAGAGGACAGAGTGAAGGAAGGAGGAGACAAGCATGTGATATACTTGTATGAAGAACATATGCCTTCCCTACCATTTTGAGTCTGAGAGAGAAGTCAATTCAAAACAGTATTTTTTCTGAAGTTGCCAGTAGGGATGTCAAACATTAAAATTTTATTCACTGTTTGAGTTTTTTTTTTCTTTTAAATTCCCTAAAGGAAATATTCATTCTCCACAAAACCACATGAAAAATAAATTAAAAATTGAGTGCATATCAGCTCTGAGAGTGCCCAGATCTTCCTCAGGTCTCTGCCTGAAAATAAATTTCCTATGCAGGACATAGAGAAATAGAAAGTTTTGAGTTGGAAGGGACCGTTAATGGCCATCTAGTCCACACCCCTGCAATGAACAGGGATGCCTACATCTAGATCAGGTTGCTCAGAGCCCCATCCAGCCTGACCTTGAATGTCTTCAAGGACAGGGTGTCCACCAGCTCTCTGGGCAACCTATTCCAGTGCCTCACCACCCTTATTGTAAAAAACTTCTTTATATCCAATCTAAATCTCCCCTCTTTTAGTTTGAAACCATTTCCCCTTGTCCTATCACAACAGATCCTGCTAAAGAGCCTCCCCTTCCTTCTTAAACCCCCCCTGTATGTAATAAAAGGCTGCTATCAGGTTTCCCCAGAGCCTTCTCTTCTCCAGGCTGTAGCTCTCAGCCTCCCCTTGTAGGGAAGGTGTTTCATCCCTTGGATTATTTTTGTGGCCCTAATCAAGACAGGTTTTTTTGTTTGTTTAGGCTATAAAACATGAATCCTGAAATACTTCCATCACAAACCATTGATAACGTTCCTCAGTGGCTGTGCCAGAGCAGAACAAACCCAAGGCACGCACCTACAGGTAACAGACTCTCAGCAGCTCTCACATGTTCATGTATCTCAATGTCTTGTTGGTTTACATACACACTTGTGAATTCTCCCTCCTCTCACTTGGTTTTTAGGTGCATAGTTCATGTGGTAGAGGAGTGGCAATAACCTAGATATTATTGTAAGCATATCCCTTTTATGTATGATTTCCTACTGGTACATCATCATGACAAATATTAGAAGATCCTTTAGGTTTTAGCATGACCATAGACCTACACATATGTGAGTATGCCTTTCTGCCAGTGCTGCTTCAGCTCTTCCTTGGATTCAGTGTGAAGTACATCCCACTTCTTTAAAGTCGTTTTGTTTAATGGATGTATATTGTTTCATCTTCCTTTTTATTTCACAGCTCAAGATGAAATATTTTTAAATGATGGTTCATGTGTAAAGATGACTAGAATAAATTTAGAAGGGAGAAAACTATGTATATGTAATAATAATCTGATCAAAATTGCTTAAATTCTTCTTTTTGATGCTTTGATCTGCTATTTTGCTGCCCTTGAAAATTCACATACAAGTGAATTATAAATAAACAAGAAAAAAAATGTGTGGAATATATGCAATTTTAATTGTGCTGCATAGATTCAAATGGAGAATAATATGCAAACCTTCAGTTTTCCCACTACACCCATCTTAGCAAACACTTTTCATGTTTGTGGACATAAAGCTGAAATTTCACAAGTATAAAACTGAGGGGATTGTAATTCTTTAATCCTATTTCAGCATAGCAGAAATATGATATATGCTGATTTATGTTGTTATTCTGAATAGTGTAAAACTAAAAGTGTAAAAAAAAAACACTGTGTAAAACACTGAAATTCCAAGTTCTCATATACGTATATTTTGAGGGGTAGGGAAGGAGCAGAGGAGCAGTGGAGAGGAATGACAGTACAGAGGAAAATCAAATTAGAGCTGGCCTCTTCTCCTATAGATTTAGTGTAAAATAAGAGCCAGGAGCTTTCAAGTTCCCTCTGTGTCTTGTAGGTCTTTGATTTTGGACGAATCATTTTGCTGCTCTACTCTTCTGTTTGAACTCATTTGTGTGTTTCATTCGTTTGGATTGTAAAATCTCTGGTGAAGAAATGTTTCATATTTTACTTCAGAACTGTGTATTCCCATAGAGGCAAAGTTTGCCCTGTATTGAAGGTGTTTGCTGGGTGTCTTTTCTCCTGTTTCGCTTATGTAGAAAGTAAATATTGCATCTTACTCCCGCCATGAGCTGCTGGCACTCTCCTTCAGCTGTGTCTGTTTTACTCCTTTTTGAAAATTCTAATGTGTTTCTTAAATAGCAGACTTTAAGAACTCTCTTCTTCTGACATATTGCCTTATTTTCTTTGCTGAATGTGCCAGAACTGTTCTGCCATTAAAGAAGTTAAAAAAGGAGTTATGAACTTCCACTGAATTCCCAGTACTGAAGAGCTCTATAAGACCATATTTTTTTGCTGAAGAAAACAAGCCAATCCCCACTGCTTTGTAGATCTTATTCTTTTGGAAAAACATACTTATTTCATCAATTTTTTGTGTCAGTCAGAATTCAAACGTAGAAGTACCAAGGCTCAGAGGCCTTTGTGATTACACAGAAGGAGATCTTGAGATAAAGACTGCTTAGTTTTCAGAAGTTTAGAGGACTGTAGAAAGCTAAGCGAGGTCAAAGATGAAATTCAAGTTGAGTCAATGTGAATTTTTGCAGCAAGGATGTGATAATTCAAAATCATTGCCATTATGAGCCAGATTTTTTCCTTGGAGCAATATTAGACATACTAACAGAATGTACCGTCTGCTGCATGAGAAAACTTACTTGCCTATTTCAGTGCGTTTTTCTCTGCCCTCTTCTCATCATAAAATCCACACGTCTATTTCCACAGGACAATGTTTTCTCAACACTTTTAGAGAAAAATGTGAATTTCTGAAATGAAGAGCAGAGCTACAGAAGTATTTTTTTGCCTGCTATGTTTCTGGGAGGATTATACTCTCTCCTGATATTTCAAAATGAATAAGACAAAAAGGATACTTTTAAAGCCAGCATTTTATGCATTAAAAATGGTTCCATAACTAATGATGACTTGGAGACAAGTGCTACTTTTGACTTTTCCTGAACAGATAGCTTTTTTTTTTTTTTTTTTTTTTTTTTTTTTTTTTTTTTCATTCTCTTCTAAATTTAAGCCTTTGCTGTAGGGCATTTGAGATTGGATGGGGAAAAATAAATTGTGAGGTTCTTTGCCATTATTGTAAAATGAAATCTTGAAGAGCTTTATGGGGTCTACCAGCAGCTGTTAATGAGGCTTTATTAACCTCGGACAATATAGCATGAAATATTATGGTACAAATAAATGTAGTTTCAGGGCCAAGCTGATAGCTAATAAATGGCATGATACAGGGACTATATGCCTAGAGGGTTATGACATAGAACCTTTCCCCTCCAAGTCACTATTTTAAATTCACCATGGGTTGGCAGTGACTGATAGCCATTATTATCTGGTGGCTCTTAAATAGTCCGTGTGAAATAAATTGGAGGTCTTGGCTCATTACCTTAGGGAGAGAGGTCTGTGCTCCATCTGACAGTACTTGTCACCTAAGTTCAAGGCTCAGCTTAGGATCTACTCTTTGAATGGACGTGGTCACTGAACGGCTCTTTTTACCTCGCTCAGGGCTCTAGAGCACTAGAGTTAAGACTATAGGTTCAGAGAGGCTCATTTTTTGGATAAGCAATAAGCTTTATTGTAGATCATTGCCAATAATATCCTCTAAGGCTTCTTTCCATAATCTGCTCAGGTAAATTAATACTGTATTTAATAGTTCTCTTGATACAAATAAATAAGATAACTTATGAAACTAGGTGTGACTATGGTGAATATAATGAAGAACGAGGTCCTTTGTAATTACTAAACTCAGTGATAAGTAATAATGATTTGTTAGTAAGTTTTTTCTTATTAAGTGGGGAAGAAAATAAGCAGTTTTTAAGTCTGTTTCTAACTTTTAAGCAGATTCTCATCATCTAGTCTAATTAAATGACAAGTTATTAGTTTTTAATAACCTGAAAATGAAATCACAGCTGTATAAACCATCGACTAATGATTTCTTCAACAATCCACCTTTCTCCTCCTCCCCCTCCACCAAGGGAATTATGAGGGCTGCTCCAAAAGTAACGCCTCCCATTTTATGATGTCAGCCCACAATGTCAGAAGCAGATGTTAGCGATATGGAAATAGAGATCAAACCTTCCTGCCAATATTCCATTACATTTGGTTGCAGTAGAGGGCAGCAGAGGGGCAGTTTGACCAAATGGCATCTAACACGGAAGTGTATCTGATGCAAAGTTGTGGAACTGAATTCCTCCATGCAGAAAAAATTGCACCCACTGACATTCCTCGATGTTTGCTGAACATTTATGGACACCAGACAGTGGATGTGAGCACAGTGAGGCAGTGGGTGGTGTATTTCAGATATGGTAACAGTGATGTTAAAGAGAAGCCATGTTCCAGACAGCCATCACATGACAAAATGGAAGAGTGTCTTAATCAGCTCATCCATATGAATCAGCTAACAGTAGGGACTATATTGAAAAACAGCATTTTGTAGCTGTGAATGTGCTCTATCAAATAGTGTTATTGCGGTCTTCATATCTGTTGTAGTTTCCATGGAAAGAAATAGGAGATGTTACTTTCAGAGTGACCTACATAAATGCAGACATTTTAAAGAAATCTAGTTTAATTTAAAAAGGAAGCAAACAGCAAGCTAGATAGCCAAATGGACTATAAAATCGAGAAATGAGAAATTGAGTGAAAATAGTACAAAAAAAAAGGAGTCTCTCCCCAAATACTGTGATTTTTTTTTTTTTTTTTTTTTTTTTTTTAATGTGACCACCTTTGTAATTTCATCTCCAGCTTTTGTTTCTGAGTATTCTGTTGGCCAAGGGAAGAATAAAGAGGAGTGGGATTGCCTACTTCTTTCTCTTGAAGTAAAATAACAAGAAACAGATTGAAGCTTTTATTTTTAAAAACTAACCTGAAATTTCATTAAGAATGAAGACTTAAATGGTAGATATAAAAATTTCCCAGATTTGACGCTGGAACCTCCTTTTTTCTTCTTTATAGTGAATAAAGATTCGTTAAAAATATAATGCAGAAGAAGATGAAGAAGGAGAGCCAGAGAGAGAAACAGATACAATGAATTGCTTGTGAAACTGATGTATACCACTCTGGGATCTGGAGGTATAAATAGCCCTATAAGTTGCCATGATACCAAACCCTACTGTTGGGACTAGGTCATAAAATTACTTTGTTGAGTATTGGCCTGTGGAGACATACAGCAATATGATGGCTGGATTTTTCCTGTGCTCTTGTTGTTATGCAAGTCTTGAATTATAATGGTGCTAAAAAGCACCAAGTTCTAGCTGATTTAAGGGTCGGTTACATTCTACAATACGAATGCTGTCCAGTTAATTTCAAAATAGGATAGCAGACGATTCCTAGATAAAAAATCAACCAAACAATGCCCTCGGTTCAAAATGAAAATATTCAAATCCCCCCAGATGCCTGGTCTTCCTCACTTGGATAAAACTTAAACTGCGTTTGCTTGCTTTCGTTTTTATTTCCAACCCCCCCTTGTTGAAATTAAGACTCTATACCTGAACAGCAGACATCAGCTGGGACTTAATTAGAGGAGTTTGGACTGGGAAATGACAGTCTCAATACTATTACGTTGCTGCGCCTCAGCCTTTGCTTCTGCTTCTGCTGCGAATGTAATTAATGCCTTGCACCTCGTCTTAATAGCGGCAGTAACTCTGGCACAGAGACATTATTGCTTCGTCGCCCAAGGAGAACACTCGTGCATTTCTGACGTTAGTGCCATCCGTCACACAGATTGGCCTTGTCTCAGTGAAGGGGCATTATACACTCAGTTAAGGCTGTTGTCTCCATATGTCTTGTGGGAAAGTGATCATTTTCCAGAAACATATTAGATGCGTGTGCTCTTTTTTTCAGTGCTCCGTTGCACTTTCTCTCTGCCCACATATTAACCAGTGTTATTCCCAGTTTCTACAGAGGCCATAGGGAATCTCTTGTTCTGTCGCACAGGCTGCATTTTCCTCATCTGGGACACAAAAGACAGAGTATTTGTTTCCTCATGTGGAGCAGCAGCAGCTGCAAAGCACCTGCCAAGCCACAGTAAATGGCATTGTGGCAAGATCTGGAATACTAATAAAAGAGCAGACTCTGGGAGCCACCTCAATCTTGCTGGCAGTAAATTAGCCATCAGGTCTGAGCCTTATTCCCTGATTCATCATTTACCAGAGGTGCAGAGAGTTCATGACTGTAAGCTGCTCTGATTCCCCCAGCCCAGCAGCAGCAGTTGACTCATGATACAGGACTTGCAGCAAAGAAACCCCAAATGAAGGGACTACTGACAGGCCTGGCATTTGTATACGTGGTATTCTTATGTTGTTGTTTTTTTTTTAACACACTGTTAAATGCAAGTTCATAAACTGTGCAGGAAATTACAGCATTTGTGTGCAAAGCTGTCAGAACATTGGTGCAGGACGTACGGGTGGTTTAACTGCTCTAGCCTGGTGATAAGTACAATACATGTGCCTAGGCAGAAACTGATTTAAGTTGATAGACAAACCGAGATATTGCTTCTCTAAGCCTCAGACGGGACAATTTTAAAATACTTTCCCACGTATTTCTTCACTGCTGCTGCACCAATAACTAGTCCTGAAAATACCTAGAAATTTCAGTAGAAATATATGTTCAACATGTGGAATTTTTTTAAAGAGTCTTATTTCTCTTGCTGAATATCTAAAGCGTTATTTTTCTCCTCTTACAGATGTATTTTCCATATTTTCACTTGAAATACCTGGAAAACGGGAACAGTATTTTAACTTTCTCATACGTTAATGTGATGTTATCCTTTTCTGCTCATTTTTCAGGCAGTTTCTGGTAGAATCGCATAAAAATATGACCTTTAGTTTCTCATCAGAGAAGCACTGATAAACATCTAGCACACTTGCTTCATATGCTACTTTATTGCCTAGGTGCTGCAGACTATTAGAAGTGCTACTCAAAGCAATTATTATCTTTCTCTTAAAGAAACATAGTGTAGCACCAACTTGTGTTGCTCTCAGTCGGACCATAAAGAACCTGAATTTTATTTTAGAGCTTGGTGTTTTTTTCTTCAGACTCAGTGCATGATGAAGAACCCCAAGGTGATATCTTCAATAAGTATGAAACCAAAGTTGTTCCTCCAAATCTCTTTGAACTAGAAATAAGTTGTGGCTCCCACAGGTCCACACCTCAATGACTGGCATGCCAGAGTGTGTATACAATCCACAGAGATGACATTTTCCCTGAACAATCAAATTTGGGACTTAGATACCCTCAGAAACCTTTACTTACCAGCCTCCAGAAGGTATTATGTTTGACTGAGGTGAGGGAGTATGTCTGTTTCTCTGTTAGTCTGTATTCACTTCACCACACAAATATAAACGAGGGTGAAAATAATCATATCAGTGTTCTTATATTGCAGAGAATCATAGAATGTCTTGAGTTGGAAGGGACCTGAAGGATCACCAAGTTCCAATACCCCTGCCACAGGTAGGGCTTCCACCTGCTAGATCAAGTACTAGACCAGATTGTCCTGGGCCCTATCTAACATGACCTTAAGCACCTCCAGGGATGGGGTATCCACAATCCCACTGGGCAACCCATTCCAGCACCTCACCACTCTCTCAGTAAAAAACTCTCCCTGGCATCCAATCTAAATCTCCTTTCCTTTAGTTTTAAACGATTCCTCCTTCTCCTATCGCTATCTACCTGTGTAAGAAGTTGATTTTCCTCATGTTTATAAACTCCCTTTAAATATTGGAAAGATGCAATGAGGTTTCCTTTTCTCTTTTCCAGGTTGAACAAGCCCATTTCCTTCAGCCTGTCTTCACAGGAGAGGTGCTCCAGTTCTTGGATCACCTCTGTGGCCTTCCTCTGGACCCCCTCGTGAAGCTTCACCTCCTTCCTGTGTTGGGGACTCCAGACTTGGACACAAAATATTTAAATGTTTCTACTTCTTATTCTTTTTAAAAATTGCTTGATATACTCGTGATGATGATTAGTAGGTAGAGTTTATTTACATATTCTGTATAGTCTATCCTCTGAGTGATTTTAACTGTACAGGGACTAAACCAACCTGAAAAATTGATTTTGAGATGGAAGAGACGAAAGGGATTGTAAGTCAGTCTGCTGTGATCTCTGATCAAAACAGAATCTTGCTGAGTGACTTCAAAGAACAACTGGGCAAGGCAGGGGCCTTGATAACTGAGCTTTCCAAAACAATCCAGCCAATCCAGTCTCTTCTACTTCATTATTAATTTTCCAAGAGTACTTACTCAAGTGTTTTTCTTGATATAATCACTCAATTACATTCATCCTACCGTTAGGACTGGCTCAAAGCAAATTGTCAGAAAATGGCTAAATTATTACCTTTCATGTCTGTCAATATTTGGTTGAAAATATACGCTGTTTGTGCTTTAGCATAGCCCAGGGAAGCACAAGGATTGTTCTAAGCTGAAGCACATTTTAGAGGCCCTGTCAGGACTGCTCTCACTGATGAATGTTGTTCCAATTGGGCTTTTTATTGGCTACTTTGGTACCTTATCAAAGCACTTGCTTGTTAGGATTGCTACCAGGTTGCTGATTACCTGAAATAGCCTCTATTGCTAACAAGCCAGTCTTTTACTTTGGGTGAAAATATCTAAATCTTAAATTACCATGAACTTAAATTGGAATGAACATAATGGTTGTTGCTACTTCCTATTCATAACTTATATTCCTTTGAGGTATTATTCTCTTTGTGATACAGGACTAAGAATCACAAAGTTTGGTGCATTGTCAGATGTCTAACATATGAACACTGAATTTCCAGCTTGTTCTTCTGCAACTTGTGTATTGAAAGTAAGGCATATCTGCACCAGAATTTGCTGAATCAAATACTCTCAAACTGCAAAATTATCCTTTAAATGAAAGGCATGCTGCCTTTTCTAACCAGGCATCTCCAATCCATTTTTGTTTAAATCTCACATCAATGCAGATTAACAAAATTAGCAGTTCTACAGTCTCACAAGTCATTGTGAAACTTTCTCAGATTTCAAATATTCGGGCACTGCAATGGTAACATTACTTACAGTTGTATGTTGGCCACACTATTACTACAGAACTAAACTGTTTTTGAAGTGACTGACCATAAAGTATTAACTTAGACTTTTTGAACTGTAAATTAAGCAGATACCCATCTGGGCATTCTTTGTGCTGATGGAGCAATTTGTTACAAAGTGGAAGAAGGTGTAGTCATTAGTTAATAAGATTTCAAATGTTATTGTGTCACTGCTCAGCTCTTCACCTTGGAAGAAGGACAGATTTTGTGCTAAATGAGAATAGAAGTACTGTATCCATTTCTATTAAACATTACCTTCACATGAGACAAAACTGTTCTGTCAGACAGCAAGAAGAGAGCTGTTGGAAAACCTACAGATTAAATGCAGGAAGTAACATAGGCAGCAACATGGTAGGTTCCACTCAGCACTACAGAGTTTGTGCAATGCTTCCAGTATGGAGAAGAATGTAGCTCTGAGATATCACTGTAATTTGGACATCCTTCTTCAGCTGCTGCACCAAAAGAGTGGAAGTACAGCTCCCTCTGCAGCCCAGCATCTTTTCTTCTGAAACCAATGGGGTCACAAAAAAGGATGCTTTCAGCTTCTGATGACTTTGTCATTGGAAGAGATTGCATCCAAGTCCTTCTTGCCACTGGGGATTTTTTTTTTTTTTTTTGTCAGTAATAGACTTGGGGGTTGACATCCCTGCTCTCAGTGCATTTGGGATTCTGATCTCAGCTGAGTGATTTTTTTCCGTTTCGGTAAGTGTGTCAAGCCAAAGCTGGCTCTGTGCCTGCTGCTTATTGGAGATCTTCCCAGGCAACCTCATGTTTTTCACAGAGGATTGTATTTGTTGATTTGAAATATATGTATAAAGATAACTTACGTTTCTCCTCTATCTCCTGTCTTCCTTCACTTTCACATTGTACCCTCTGGCCATCCATTGATTTTTCAGGGTCCGCATGCTAACTAAAATAACACAGAGAAGATCCCTCTCTCTTTACTTTTTATTGAAATGACAGGGTGTTTCGTTACCTCTGGGTACTTTCTAGCTGCATTCCATTCCTTTAAATTGTGCAGTTTTCTCCCCTCATATTGAAAGCTTGTTTGTTTTATTTATTTTTTTCCAGGAGAAGAGGGTCTCAGAAGGTGAAGGTTGAAGACAGGCATTTAGAATTTGGAAACTCAGCCCCTGGTACAGCACTACAGAGAATACAACTGGACAGAATAACCAGGGAGAAGCATGTGGATGTAAAATAGGGAATGTTACTTTGACTTTTTGTTTTGGTATGTTTCATCAAGCAATCTACTATATTCCCAAACTTGCATGTGTACCAGAATTTTCTTGACTATTAATTCTTGGATTTTAAAGATCTGCTTGTACATGATAAGATACATATATACTTAAAGTACATTAGATAAACCATATTAGAGATCTCCAAAGTCACATATTTGAAGTAAAAGGAACCTAATTTAATTTTGCTTAATTCATTTGTGGAGAAAATTAAACAAACTCAGGTCACATTTGTTCTGGGCTTTTAATGTGGTTCAACTAATCCACTTAAAAGAATAATTCAGATGAATCTTCCTGAGTGTTCCATGTGGATGAGCCATGATGCGCAGCGCCATGCTGTCAAGTTATCTTCCTTCAGGAGGCTGAACCATACAGTTATGATAATGAACAACAAGTGACTACGTAGAGAAAAAAGATGAGTTAATCAGCAGTAGGAGCGGTTGCAAATCACAATCAGATGAAACAGGAAGTGTTGTTGAGAATGAACATGTTGCTGGGCAAATCTCCTATGCTATGGCCTTTCTCACAACTTAGCAAGACCTTGCCTCTTGATCTTTGACAATTTTGCTTGCTGGAGTGTGGCTAAGCTAAGCAAGAGACAATAAAGGAAGTAAGGATTTGGTGGCAGATGCTGGAATCTTTATTGTGATCAGGAAAAACTACTTTGTGCAGGAGATGTAGTTAAAATTCAGACTGATCCAGAGTCTGGTTATGGGAGTAGCACTGTGTCAGAGGAAGAAAATAGCTTGCTGAGTTCTTAACAGAGCATTTCAGACATCTCCACTCCCCTTCATCCTCCTAGGTTGGGTGTGAGGAAAACCTCAGCAGCACAGCTTTTTTGAAACACAGTTTTGTGTTTCAGCTAAATACGTTGAGAATGTATATCCTGATTGTGGATTATAGTTTATAGGTTATGTTTTGATGTTCATTAGCAGAGGAAATGGAAAATAATACTTTGAAATTTTGGTTCAGTTCTGATTTTACTCCTTCCCTAAAGTACTGTCTTACTAATTAGTCCAACATTTTTAGTGCTTAACTCTGATCTGGAATGCAAGCACTCTTAAAAGAGGCATCTGTCATTTTGTGAGAAGCTATCAATACAGCCTACAGAGAACCATGATATTCACAATCAGGGAACTATGATATTCATGTTGTTGACTTCCTCATATTTCTGCTAAGTTTTCCACTGACCTGACATTTGAGGTACCCTGGGAGGTAAAGAAAAGGATCATCAGAAATTCAACAGAAGTACATACTGTTGTTTTTCTTTTAGAGCTCATCCTATTCTCACAAAGGACAAAAAATGTAGGATTAGAAAGTTTGTCAAACCTGTTATGGCACCATCGTTGGAAGTTGCCTGGTGGGAGAGCCTGGGGTATGGGTGATATATCTGACTGTGGGATTTTTTGATAAAGATCAACAGAAGTCCATTTCTTAGAGTAGATATCTATTTGCCTAATTCTGTTTTCTAGATTGAAACGGCTTTTACTGTGCACAGTTTTTCTGAGCGAATGTAGAAGTCCACTTCCGAGTATCTCAGAGGAACAAATAAAAATGGAAGGGAAAGAGTTAAGCCTGCTGCCAAATACTGCGCAGCTGTGGGTGCATCTCCGTATCTGGGTAATAAGCAGAGTATGCTTTCCCTTGGAGCCATGTATGACAAAATAAGAAGACAAGACAAAGCTACATGCATGTGTAATGCTAAAAATATCAGCTAAGTTTCCTCAGGCTTTAGGTCAGTTGTTCTATGACAGCTATAAGGAAATATCTCCCCTCTGCCTTCTCGTTTCTCCCTTCTCCTTGTGCTCTGTGTAGATGGGCTCTTACACAGAACAGTGTGATGCTATACTTAGTGGTTATTAATCAAAAACAATTGCCTTTCTGAAAACAGGTAAACTATTTTCAGTAAAGAATCCACACACACAGTAAGAAATTATATAGACCATCCTCCATAACAGCAAAAACAGTAACAAAGGAATGAAATGATGAATGGAGGAGTTAGAATGTCCCCCTCTTTGATGCTAACACATTTTTGTTTTTCCAAACAATTGGAATAAATTCAAAGAAAGAAAGACCTCAAGAATTAGGCTAATAGCATTAGCCACTCTCCCACCCCTTGCTTTTTACATTTTCTCCATACAACAAAAATCTCTTTTCTTCCCACTGGAACAAATAGCTGCACTTTTTTCTACAGCCTGTATATGGTGAATTAAAGCAGACTTAACGAGAGTGGCTGCCAAAAACATGGGCATTTACAAAGGATAATTATTGCTTAGGTTATGAATATCAACTTTCTATTGACTTGAAAAAATTACATCTTACAAAGATATCATAAGCATTGTCATTCACAATGAAGCATGACAGAACAGATTTTACTTTCAGCTGCCTGTAGAATCAAATCATGTGAGCTATTGTTTCTTCACAGGGAAATGTGAAATTGGAAGTTAGAAGAGAGCAGATTTCTATTCAATCATTCTCCTTCCCAGAATGTATTGGAACACTAGCATGGAGAACTGCAATATAGGGTTGAGAGTTGAGAAATGTAAAGTTCTCTGCATGCTGTAGGAATTTACAATTTCCCAAACAGTGTTATAGAATCCTAGATGGGCTTAATTTGGAGGATCTTTAGGATCTTTAGGATCATCCACTTCTAGTTGCACTGCCATGTATAGGGTTGCAACCCCCTAGATCAAGCTGCTCAGGATCTCTTCCAGCCTGGCCTTGAATTTCAGGATGAAGCATCCACTACTTCTCTGGGCAACCACTGCCAGTGCTTCACCGCCCTCTGAGTGAAGAATTTTTTCCTAATACCTCACCTAAATCTCCCCTGTTTTAGTTTAAAGCCATTTCTTCTTCTCCTATTATTATCAAACAGTGTAAAAAGTTAATTCCTCTCCTGCTTGTAAGCTCCCTTCAAATACTGGAAGGCTGCAATGAGGTCTCCTTGGAGCCTTCTCTTTTCCAGTCTGAACATGCCCATCTCCCTCAGCATGTCTCCAGCCTTTTGGCCGTGTTCATGACCTACCTCTGGACCCACCCCAGCAGTTCCACGTGTTTTATGTACTAGGGGCCCAAGATCCAGACAAAGTACTTCAGCTGGGTCCTTATGAGGGCAGAGCAGAGGGGGACATCATTTCCCTCTCTTTACTGACCACCCCTCTTTTGATGAAGCCCAGGATGTAGTTGGCTGCAAGGGTACACTGCTGGCTCATGTCTGGCTTTTCATTGATCAGAACCCCCAAATCCTCATCATGGCAGCTTTCAATGAGTTGTTCTTCCAGTCTTGTTGAATCTCACTAGGTTCCCATGGTCCCACTTCTGAAGCTTGTCCAGGTCTCCCTGGATGGCATCTCTTCCTTCTATTGTACCATCTACACCTCTCAGCTTGTTTTTTTTTCTTTGTACGTTTCATCACTGAGGGAAAAAATAGTTACTGAGTTGCTGGAATTCTTAAGTATGTGAAAAACAGCATAAATTACCTGCTTGAAAAATATCAGTGAGACAAGGCAATTATAGGGAGTTAAAGTGTCTACTCTGATAAATTAATGTTGAACAATTTCAGAGGGGAATTGGTTATCTAAATCTGTTCTCAACTATATACATAAATCTAGAATGCTTCAGTAACATCAGTGGTATTAATTCACACTAAGAATGCCACTTTCCAGTGCAAGATTAAGGACAACAGCAACTGAACCCACAGGAAATGTCCTGTCTAACAGGCTGTAACTTTGGTCTTTGATTGGTTGATAATAGATATATTGAAGCTCTAAAAACAGGTGTTTTTTTTCTACTAAGGTGGGCATTTTCAATTGTAGAAGAAATGAGGTCAAGTCAAAGAAAACAAACTGCATCAAAAATTGTGGGGTTTCTTGAATAAGGAAGGCAAAGTGTGTATTTAGAACACCCTTAAATGCAAGATTTGGAAGGAATTAACAGGAGGATGTTTTGTTTCTACAAGATTTATATCTGGACTTTTAGCTACTGTAAATAAGTGAACCTCGGTTGGAATAAGTGTGTGTGGAGTTATGCTGATGTACAGCAGCTGATGATCTGACCCAATACATCACAGTGACCTAGCTAAGTGTTAAACTTCCCATTACTGAATATCAACATTAAAGGGCTAGCTAACTCTACCATAAAAATCATATCCTGGAAAAAAGTTGAAAGGAAAAATCTCTCCATGAGCCATTTCCTTCTGCCCTTTGGGAACTATTTTGCTACTTGTATCCCAAAAGTCTTCCAAAGAAGGAAAATACCCCACTAACCTAACATTTTTATTACACGGAAAAAAAGAAACACCTTGGTCTTTCTTCTCCCATTTCCTTAGAAAACGCACGTGCACAAAATCACTCTGGGTTGAGCTTCTTTTCAAAAAGGCTATGTGAGTGCTACCAGCATTTAGCAGTACCAGAGGAGAATTTTAAATTGCAGTCCTTATGATAATAAAAAGTGTGATGCACATGTACGTATCTGAAGTTGGTCTCCTGACATGTTTTTGCAGTATCTCATTTAATCTTCTTCTCCTTTCTCAGGGAGGGGGGTTTAATCCCCTGCTGTGTAAATACTTAGGGTCTGATGTAATTTGGGAAGTCTTATGCCTAATGTGCGTTGGATAAACAAGGTTGCTGAGTGTAGCAGCCAACCTGGGAGTGTTTAGTTTTGCATCTGTGCTTTAGGTTTTTGTTCCAGAATGTAATGCTAAAATCAGTGCTACACCATCCAAGGTAGCTTGGAAAGCAAACCAAATCATTGTCTTCTGCTTATAGTCTTTCATCACCTCCTTTTAGAACTGTGAGCAGCAATGAAAGAAGTAAACCATTTCCTCAGAAATACAATAACGTGGAGAAAACTTGATGTAACTAATGGCTCTTATTTTCTTCCGTCATTTTACTTTTTATTATTTACCTTTTTGATTTGTCACCATCTGCTGTAAGTGTATTAGAGCATGAACAAGTGACTTAAATTTGTCTGATTTTTGACTTGCAGTATTTCAGTGCTAAATGCATTATAAGGATGAATACTGAATTAAAAGGAAAATATATTTCAGAATGTTCAAGCCTCAGCAGTTCACCTATTTGCTTATTGATGTTTTAACGTTTTTAAGAAGTGAAAAATTGTACTAAATTTTATGGAACACGGTTAAAATACAGTTTTGGATATAGAAATGTTGAAATGTATAAATTTTTGGCCCACCTATTATGTATTTTGTCTATGTATTTTTCTGATATGCAGGAACGAGATCAAGTTTTGAAGCATGCATTACAGTAGTCAGGTAGAATTATATGATCTGCCAACTGGTGTGATAAAAGGTGACATCTCTTTACATTCTTTAGTAGCAATCTATGGAGTCAGGAAGGTCTTTTGGGTGAGAATGTTATTTAGAAACAATCCAAATTCACTAATAAGGACTATAGCTTTGTAACAACGTTGGTAATACTTATGGTTACTTTAATCCTTTCTTCAAAGAGCTTTGTAATTGCTGGCTATATAGTTCCCATTACAGTCCTGGTAATTCTTATTCCTGTTTTACAGATGGCAGCAATGAAACATTGCCAAAAAATACATCCCATTTTTGGACCCTCAAAGCAGGGGTCTGTGTTTGCTCCAATGTGGGAATAGAGCTGAATTTTGGAGAGGGAAATTTCATGCCAGGAATATAACTGCTCAAGTTAGCCTTTGAATAAGAAAATTTTTTAATCAGAAAAAAACAATCCTTATTATTAACAATAATAAAATCTACAGTATTTTTAAAATATGCATTAGTACTGAAAATGTATGGATTTTAATTTGCTGGATTTTGGTAAATGGAAACATTTTTGTAGGTGTTGCATCTCCCCTTCCTTCCTTCCTGCTCTGTCTCACTTTGTTTCTTTCCTCCCCTTGTTTAAACAGTTCAATGAAAAATAGGTCTTTAAAAGCCATAGAAACCAGAGCACTGTTAAGAGTTCTGATTATTATTGTAAGGTTTTTGTCTGAGACTCATAAAGGATGATACTGTTCGTTCCCAGCAGTGAACTGCTTATTTCTAAGAAAAGTAAAAATAGTTTTAGATCATCCTGCTGCTTTATACACAGCAGTAATGAAGATTGTTCTAATATTGATAGTTCCCATTGCTATGCACCACCACAACCGTTACTCAGAAATTATATGGGCTTTCATCTACAACTTTTCTCAATTGTTATTAGTCCCAGTTGCTCCTCAGTGACTCTTCAACGTGTAAAATCAGCACTTAGGTCTTTGCAGAAGCAGGCTCTTAACATGTAACTGCATATGACAGCCTTAGCCTGGCCTCCTGAAGAAAAACAAACCGTTCGTAAGCACAGAGCTCATTAATATTTTCTCGAGTCTTTTCACCCTGGTTCATTCACTGTCACTAATATGTTGTGATTGTGGTAACGTTTCAAGACTGTGCATATTTTTATTTTGTCTGAATGACTCCATGGGGTCCTGGTTATTTTATATTACTTTGACCATCACAAAACAGAATCAGACTCAGATAAAATGATGTAAATGCAAATGTCAATAAAATAAACTATTTTTGCAGATGTTCTTCATCTGGATTGAATTTGATTGTAGAAGCTAGCCCCCATGCATAATGACCCAGAGATAAAGGATAAAAGTGTTCTTGGAGCAAAGAAAACACATTCTGAATCTTTACTGTAAATTATGCACTATACAAAATTAGTCCAGATTGTTCAAACCCTTGGACAGTTACAATGTTATTCTACTCATCATGCTGAGTACTGTGTAATTATCATGGTTAGCAGCAGTTTGCTTGCTCTCAGCCCTGAAGGGAGATGCAAGCTTTACTGAACAAAAATAAATGCAGATGTGGGGCCTTATTTTGTTTTCTGACTCAGCAACTGAAAATATCCACAAAATGTGGAGGTTTTTTTTTTTTTCTACTTATTTAGTTGATATAGCATGAACAAAAACACTGCTATTGATCAAATGTGCACTGTTCTATGCATAATGGATAGCGTGGTTAGTTGGTTGATTAAGGAATTTGCTGGGTTGCAAACCCAAGCTTCATTTGTTTAAAAAAGAAAAATAATCAGTGAGATTTTTTTTCTAAAGCAGGAAGACCCACTTATTAATAACCATTCCTTTTCTTCATTGGAGAAAAGCTTTCTTGTTTACAGTCTCACCTTCCTCCTAACAAGTCAGTGACAGCTTTCTTTAAACAGTTAATGACACGTGAAACATACTACACTTGTAAATCCATTTGTTCTGTGAAGTTATTTTCACCAATTCATAGGGATGATCAGTCTTCCTGATGAGAAGCTTTCCAACAAAATTAAATTCCAGGCACTGGTTTGACTTCAATGTATAAATTCTGAACCTCGGAAATTTTGATGTAAGTGCTGAAAGGCTTTAACTGAAAGTCAGATTGTTCTTCAAATTTTGGGTGTGCTTACCTTCCATTGTACATGAAATCTTGGAGCAACTGACACCAGAAATTGGTAATAGAAGACAACACTGGCTTGATGGGTCATGGAACACTACTGTGATTCCACTTGGCATCAAGTAGTTTTGACCAGAAGATAATATTCATATACTATTTATGGTTTTATCCTAAGTTCTATCTAATAAAATTTATCTATCTACATTGTGCCCACAAACATGCAATCAGAACATTAAGGAACAGTCTTTACATCTGTTCTTCTGCTTGGTAGTCCTGTTAGCTATTTTAATGTCTTTCTGTCCCCAGAGACAGGTGATCCCTGAGATGGGAACTACTCAGGAGCTCAGATCTGCATTTGAGAAGCAATGTCTCCTGTGAGACACCCCAGCTTAGCCACTGCCATAGCTAGGATGTGGAAGACGAAGGCTCACACCTTTGGTTGAATGGTGGCGGCCACAGGACTTAGAAAATAAGATTAGTTGCAGTGTTTTCTCTCCTTATCTTTGCATGGTACAGCATGTCTATCGAAGGAACTCATGCAATGTGCTCTGAAACTGCCTCTTACTAATCCTCAAAGTTAGTACTGGAACCGTTGGTTCTCAGCAATTACATTGGTGTGATACTTCTGGGAAGTGTTTTCTTCTCATGAATGCCCTCACAGTTTTGTTTGTGCTCTAGCACATACCCATCTTGCCTGTCTTTATATGTTTCTTTTTGGTAGCTCCTGTCACCCTCTCCATGTCCTTTTTCATGACAGCCTCACTAGTGCCAGGCATCTGATGTCTTTCCTTACTTCCACATCCATCTCCCTGATTTCTTGTGCAATAGCAGTTTTTATTCAAGAGAAATGGTGTATTCCAAAGACCAACAGCTCTAGTAAATACCTTCCCTTCTCTCTCAGGATGTGAAGAAAAAGGAAAGTTCCCTTTTTATTTCTGTGGATTCAAATCAAGTTCTTAATTCCCTTTATTTTTAATATTATCTGTAAATAGGATTGCAGCATTCAGTTGTGTAAGTTTGTTAGTTGGGGTAGTTGGATTAATCTTGGCAGTTCTTCCATGTGCCAGAAGTACTGAGAGTCAGAACTGGAACTTACGGTTCACTTCTATATCACAGTGGGATTAAAACTGTTAGGATAACTTCTGTAATGATTCCTAAGTGAGCTTTGTGCACTTTGTAACTACTAAACAGTACATAATGTGCACTGAGATATAGACTCTTGGTGCTCATTGGAGTTCCAGAAAAAAAAAAAACCTAAAAAACTTCTCTTGCCTTTGCTATATCCTTGCACAAAGCCAGTGAATGAAGTTCGCTTTCATTCCCTCCTCTCAACTGCTCCTTTCATTTTTTTTTTTCTAACTAAGCCAATACATTTCTTATCTTAAAGTTTTTTGTTTGCTTTTACGGTATCATAGTTTTTAATTTCCAAAATGACTGAAGTGCAGGGTGGTTTTCTCAGGAATGTGTATTATTTCAGTGAAATTTCATCTTCCAAAAGAACAAATACATTTTCTAGAGGGAAAAAAAAAAAAAAGAATTGTTAATTTGTACCTTGGTTATATATTCACTGTATCCTTGCTTAGAATGGAGCATTCTATGCTCCAAATGAGTTTATTTCTCAAAAACTAAAACAAAAACAACGAAAAAAAGGCTTATGTTTCTGTGTATCAAGGCTGCTCCGACAGTAATGCCAACTGTTTTACTGTCTTTATGCATAACATTTAATTCCCTTGATCAAAGCTGAAATTTACTTTAAAATAATTTTAGGCCTGCTATTTTATGTCAGAGGCAGATATTGGTGGTGTGGCAGTGGAGATAGAACCTTCCTGCTTGTGTCCCCTTACATTTTACTGCTGTGCAGCAGAAGGGCAGTCTGACAAAATGGCATCTGACATGGAAGTCCATGTGGAGTAGAATTCTTCCAAAAATAAGTAGGAGGAAATAAATAGGAGGCATTACATTCATAGTGACCTACCTATATGTATATTTTAGGAGGGAATGGGCTGAATACACACCACCACACACATTGAGTGGCTGTTGTATAAGATGTTGACTTCAGAGCGTTGCAATTAATCACATAAACACCTCTCAGAATTCGTCAGAAAAAAAAAAAAAAAAAAAAGGTCATAAGTGAGTAACTGTATTGTGAGGCTTTGTAGGTGCTGTGAACACAATCAGTCATAAATGCCACTCATCAAGCCCATTCAAACTAAGCTAGCAGAAAACTACTTTAAGGTTCCTTTTTCTGGGCAAGGGCCTTGAAGTAGAACTCAGAAACAAGACAGTAGCCATGATGTGGGAGAAGCCAGCCTCATATAAAATCATGAGGAGCTTAGAGGGGAGCTGTTGCACCTGTGAGGACCCTAAAGTAGACTAAGTCAGTAGATGGTGCTTGCAGCTAGGGAAGCAAAACAGCTTCTGTTTGTAGGCTGGGAGGTTTTTTATCCATGAGTGCCAAGGGTCCTGTAGTCAGCCCCTTTTATGTTCAGGGCCCAGCTGGCACACTCTGTGAGGAGTGTTTTTCTCTCTCTGCTTTGGCAAAAATTACTCATTCAATTAAAAGGGAGAGAGGTGGAGGGTGCCTTGCACACATGGGGAAGATTTCCCCTGGGCTCTTAGTGCCTACTGATCACAATAACAGTCCATAGTTGAGTGGCACCTTGGACTGCAGAGAAAATACACAACATCTTGGCTGCTGCTGAGCTTGGAGCACTTGTTCACCTTTTTCAGGCCATGATTGCTTTGCTGAGGAGTATACACTACAGCAGAATGTCCTGACAGATAGAACGTGAAATTGCACTCCCTGGTGCATATATTTTTTCTTTAGATGAATGGCCAGTTGGTTGCACTCCATATGGATATGGAGGAATTCTGTGAAAGGTTTAGCTCAGCCTAAGCAACCGTAGCTATGTAATCATGCGGGTGGCTGGAGAACTGACCAAGCTCCACAGTTTTTTTCCATCTCCAAAACCAGAAATCTGGAAATGGAGCAACCAGCACATTTCAGCTTTTCTGCCCAAACATTGTAGGTTATCAAGTGGAGTCCAGTCCACCTATCACCAGTGAAGCTTAGCACTGGATTGCTGTCCCGAAAGTCGCTGTTAATTTTTCTCTTGCCCTCTTACAAGCCTCTTTGGCAGCCTTGTCCACATTTTGCCTTTTGAGATTTGCCCAGAGTATTCCATGAAGACTCTGGTGCTGATGAGCAAGCATGTGTTCTTATATATCCGAGCTGTCTTACAGCATTCAAGATCCTAACTGTCAAACTTGCAAAGCTGCTTGTATTTGGGCCACAGTACAGTTTTGAGGTCCTTCCACCAGTTAGTAGGCTTCTTCTCAGAAGTTCACCTGGAATTAAATGAGCTCCTTAAGTAACAAGTTTCTAAATCCTGAAATCTAGTCTATAGCCACACTGCGGGTTTTCTTTACTAACGCTACTTTAAAATGGATCTTGTACTGAAACAGTGAAGAGCTGACTTTTGAACATCTGTTATAGCTAAGTAAATATTATTGATGAATAAGTAATTCTTCAAAGACTTGTCAGTGCTTATTCTTAGTACTTTTATCAGTCTTCTGTATATTTGTTTTTCTTTCCTTCCTCTTGTAAGAAGGAAATGGTTTCCTTCCCTGACCTGTGGATAAGAGAAGAGCTCTAAGGAGTCACATTAGTCACTTGCACCCTGCATTGCACGAACAAGAACTTCTCTGTGGCCCACATCTTTCCTCAGATTATTTTTGTTTGTTTTCCATGGGATACTCTGCTAATTCCCATGAAAGCTGGCTAATCTGCCAATTGAAATACTACATTTATAACCCAGGCTGCCTACCGGGAGCAGAGCAGATTGTTTTTTTAAAGAACAAAGTAAACCACACGCAAAATCTTTTTATTTACTGGGAAGAAAAAAGCAAATGGATCAATTTTCCTAAATTCTATACAACCGAGACCAATTCTCTTTAATCCTAGTGGAAATGTGAAAACTCTGGATCCGCTGTTCTTCTCTTAGATATACAGCACTCTCTGTTTTCTCTTTGCCAACTCCAGCAAGAGCAAATTTAAAACACAGTGAGGTCTTTTTGTAAGTGGCTGGGCAAGGGCAAATCAAGCATTATTTTTAAAGAAGTTAGAATTAAATGATATATTCTTGGTAAAAGTATTACAAAATAGAGTGTAAAAGTGACTAAAACCTTGCTATTATTTACCACTCATCCCTGACAAAATTACAGGTACAGAATATATTTACAAGGATATCTTTTAGAATACTATCCTTTTTCAAGTGTGAATATTTGAATGGAAAAAAAAAATACTAGCTCAATCCTAATGCCATTCAAAATTAAGGTAAACATTCTTCATATTTTTATTTTTATTTATTTTTATTTCCTTTTCCTTTTTATTTTATTATTTCCTTTTTATTTCATGTTTTTTCAGTCTTCTTTTTGGGGCTTTGGCTTAACTTAACAAAGCAGAAGTCTTTCCCATTTTCCCCAGCAGTTATTGGAGAAGATCCCCGGGTAACGTGTGGCAGAATTAGTTTTTGTTGTTGTTGTTGTTTTTCCCCTGAAGCTTGTTAGGAAGCAATAATCTTGCTCAACCTGTAAAATGAAAATATGAAGGTTACTGACAATGGAGTTTATACCTCTTTCACAGTAATGGTTTCAGGCACTAAGCTGTAATGGATTCAAGCTTCAAGCAAACCTGTCCTCTCTCCTTCTCATGTCTGGAGAAATAGGTACTGTGTTTGAAGGAGCAGCATTTGTATGTAAACACCCATCTAAATTTATTAGCAGCAGATTATTCAGGCATGCCTTTTATAGAGAGCTTTGGACAAAAAGTTCTGGCAAAGAAGCCAAAGATTTATGAGTATGTTCTGAGGAAATCTATTTCATAAGGAAAAAATACAAAATATTGTTGAGATCCTCCTGGTCACTAAGGATTGGCCGTATATTTGTGCCATGTCAAGTAATGCATCAACTTGCAGTGAGAATTAGGACCTGGTGCAGTAGCCTCATGGAGCCAAAATGCCATTTGAGCTGGAAAGGCAGTCCTCTTATTTAGTTTGATTAGAAGAGGTGTCCATTAGGTCCTCAGGAGAGGCCTTCCTTCCACACTGGGCCTGGTTGATAATCCAACCATGTAGTGGGCAACACAAGTCATTATTTCTTGTGCTTCAAACATGTAAGTGGCCGTGGGAGAATCAGAAGCACATACTGTTTAATTGGTTTGGTACTGTCTTTTTTCTGTCTTGAGGGCTGAGGAAATTTTGGTCTGACAAAGTCATTTGGGATGAGTGCAGCAGGTTTGTCTCCTGACCACATCAGTTCCCCGTACCTTCCTAAATGACTGTTTGACCCTCTGTAATAGTTTTGAAGGCAACATGCCACAAAATCAAACAGAAACAAACATTTTTTGCCTCCTTGGAGGGGTAGTGGTGTTTCAAGTAGCAAGTTGCCTGCCTCACTTGTGCCAGAAAAGAGAGTATAAGCTCCCTGAATGGCCCTTTTCTGCTGTCTATCTGTGCAAACCACTGTTTTAAGGATAAGGAAGGGCCTTGTGCTTTTGGTTGCAGGAGGGGATGCTCTTGGGAGAGTAGCAGCAGGAAGGTCAAGAAGGTGAATGGGGAATGTCTGGAAGGGGAAGATAGAAGCTAGAAGGTAGACAGCAGGGTGAAGGATGGCTGGTTGTGGTGGCAAGTCAGAAGAGGTGAGTGCTGAGTGTGGAGCAGGGACGGGAGCCTGTGATTCCCATTGAGGACAGAAGTTCAGCAGAAGGCTCATGTGCTTAAAATGTCACCCACAGCATCAAAAGTCTTCTTCTAACATGCCAAATCAGGTCACTGGGTTAATATATGCAGTAAATATATTGTATGTATAATAAAGTCGAAGTACTTTATTGATAAATTTTTAATTACTCTATTAACGACTGAAACTTTTGTAGAACACTTACAAATTTAACAAGCTACAGATAATTAACTTATAGAGATGTATATGTATAGATAATTAGATATTAATCATTTAAGGCATGAACTATAATTTAGGAAGCCTGTTAATTGTTATGCAACTTTGTAAGCTATCATTATCTGCCAATGACATTCATTTATATCTCACAGCCCTTCACTGCATCTTTTTCATTAAAATAATATAGGAGAAATAGTCCATAAACAAATGCAAGACAATGATCCTTTTGTCTTTAGGTTATGGCTTGCTAATACAAACCCAACTCAGTAATGACTAAAATTTGTTGCTACAGAACAATACTGGCAGGAGAACAAACAGAACCCATGAATAAATTTAAGCTGATAAATAGAAGACATTTTCTAGCCATCTGGAATAGCAGTCAGACTATAGAAGGTTGTGGAACAGTCTTCAGAAGAACGGTGGAATGAAATGGCTGAAAGTTTTTGAAGATGAAGCTGGATAAACTTCTCTATGTGGTTGTTCTGGATGATTGCATTCTACAGCGTGGGGCTGAAATACAAAACGTTGATGCTGTTGTAAGCAGTCCCTTGTGCAATTTGAGGGAATACAATGTCAATCCATACGGATGAACATCTGTGTTATGGAATGAGGATTGTGAATGTAGAGGCCAAGAACAGGATGGACATGGATCATTTTTCACCAAGCAAAAGCGAGTTATTGCCCACTGCAGCTGGCTCTATTGCACACAACAAGAAGCATCCACTGACACTGGTGCAAACAGGCAGCAAACCTTAGCAGAGAATTTTCTTTTAAGAATATGTTTAGATATTATTTTGCAACTGCTTTCTATTGCTTGGGGTGTTGTCTCCTAAATGCAAACAACAACTGGATTAACATTAGCAGAGCAAGCAGAAGTCTGTGTTATCACTTTAGCTAACACTGTAAGAAAAACAATTTCCCAAGATCATGGCACCTAGCAGTTTTTCACAGTATCAACACTTCTGTTGTCATGAAACTTTTCAAAGGTGGTCTTGATATAGAAGTGACAGAACATGGCTGCCTCATCTGCATCTTCTGCTGAAAAGACATTTGAAACAAAAAGAAAAAATAAATGTCATTTACTGGGCTGGTGAGAGACTGTAGGGCTGTACTGAATTCAGTGGAATTGTGATAATTGGCATTTGCCTCTGGTCCACCCCAAGGTGAATACTCCTTGTTTATTGGTTTTGATGCACAAATCCTTCACCAAAATGGATTTAGCAAGTGGACAAAGAGAATCATTGAGATTTGATCCATCAGCGGCTGATGAACACTGCCCTGAATACAGCCTTCTGCTCAGGAACTCTTAACCTGTTGGTTAGTGAAATTCAGAGTACAGGCTGGCAATAAGATGCTTAGCAGTCGTGCTTGTTGTAAAGCTGAATGTTATTTATTCAGAGAGCTTAATATTTGATTCAGAAATCTGCTAGATCATTAAATGTGCTTAAAATATTGTGGGTTGTTGGTAATACTAAAAATGTCA
This sequence comes from Phasianus colchicus, assembly GCF_987193195.1. Taxonomy (NCBI): domain Eukaryota; kingdom Metazoa; phylum Chordata; class Aves; order Galliformes; family Phasianidae; genus Phasianus; species Phasianus colchicus. The sequence continues at coordinate 5,509,127 of NC_143438.1, forward strand.
TAGAAATTGAAGATGTAAAATGCTACTGAATCATGTGGTTTCCTGACCTCCTGCTTATCACAGTCCATTACTTTTAATAAGGAACCTCAAAAGTTTGTGGTAGTCCAAAATGTTTTTGTTCCTATGGGAGAAAAAAGATTGTGTAACATTTGCTCGTGCCCTAGGTTCACTTATGTTGCTTATCATCTGCTTATGTTTTCTCCAGTTTCCAGAACCCTTAATCTTAGTGCAGAAGTGGGAGTGAAAATTCAAGTTGTCCTATGTGAGAGTTCATCGGCTGCTAAAAACTGCACCCCAGAAATGACAAAAGCTGTCAGTCTTCCAGATGCATCCCCTTTTGAATTGGTGACAGTAATAATTCCACCCCTAAGTCTTCGGTAACACATTAGCATTAACTGTAATTTTTGCCTTTAGACAGTCTCTACAGTACAGCATGACAGTTCCTACCCTGTAATTGTAAGATCCTCATTAATCAAAAAGAATATTATGACATTGTGAGCTCACAAGAAAGACAATTAATGACTGACATAATAAAGGCCTAAATTGTGCTGCTTTGATGATTAGAGGTGCCTTTTTTTTTTTTCCTTGTGAAAATAGGATTTAGCAGCTGTAAGAAAAAATGCTGTATAATAAAAGCAAAGAGTGTTCAGAGGCAAGCAACAACAACTCTATCTAGAACAGACCTTTATTTCAAAAGAAAATTAAAATTTCAAAGCTATGTTGGCAGTGTTTTTTTATTGATTAGCCTGAATTTAAATCAGGATCTTTAAGAAAAAAATGTATGTAAGAAACACATTGGGGTAGCACTGTGTTTACTAGTTTGCTGTTACCCTTTTAAAAGTATAGAAATATATATATGATTTTGGCCAGCCTCAAAAGTGCCTTTTGACATATATGAAATGATTAATACTCAAACACATCTCCTAAATTGAATGCAATTATATGTATGCTCCTTTGTTCATAAGGAACCAGACACAGTGAATGATAAATTAAGAGGAGAGGAAAAAAAAACACTTGATCCAAGATTCTTTCATTAAAGGTTTGTAGGCAAAACCATTGAGTTGCTAGCACAAACCTGGAAGGTTTGAACCTTCCCTCAGTAGGTTCAAGCAAATCACTGGTTTAAGCACTGCTTTGAATGAAATGAGGACAGCACTGTCTGTGCCTATGTGCTGTGAGGGATGAACTGGGAGCTCTCTAGAAGACCCCAAAGCACAGGGGGATAAAGATGTGCAGAGCAGTCGGTGTAATCCTGATGGAGGCTCTGTGTGATGGGCCTCATGCATTTTGATGCATTGTGACTAACAGGAAAACTAGTTTAACACATTAAATCAATGTTTTGTCTCTGGGTATTCCTTCCTCCAGAACAGAATGCTTGCAGCACTTATGGTCCAAGTAACTAATGAGCTAAATGAGTGCTTAACTCTGAGAATCCCCAAAAATGCCTCCTGAGCTGGGCAGCTGTGCAGGAGTTAAGCAATTTCTACCAGGCACTTTTTCTGTAGGTATTTAAATACATTTTTAAAGATAGTCTTAGCTGTTAAAGCAGTCAGATTACTTCTAAGTGTGAAATTACTCCCTTTCTTTGGAGAAAAGTTAGTTGAGAAATGAGAAACAAGAATTCTTTTGGAATACTACCCAAATCCCCATCTTTTCTCGAAATAACATTTTTAGTACACAGATCCAAGATTCATTGCCTTTGTTTGCTTGAGACTGTGATGTGTAGGATGATCAAAATCAATTGTTGTGTAAAATGATAACCTTTGTTAAAAAATACTTCTTGAAATAATGTTCATTCCTTCCTTTTTTTTTGTAGCTGTTTTTATTTTGCTTTGTATCTACCGTTTAAAAAAAGTGCCTATATGGGTTTATTTCAGAACTGACCACATGGCAATTTGTGAAATCCTTGTTTTGTTTATGTTTCTTCAGAGCACAAGGCCAGACTGGTGCTGACTAGATATATTCTACCTCAAAATTCATTTAGCATAGATTACAAGTCTTCAGATGCTTGGTCCTCTACATCTGTTCCTATGGGGAGGTACTACTCTTTAACAAAGATGTTGCTTTTATGTCCCTCTCCAAATGAAATTCAATGACACTTATATCAAATCCTGCTGGATGTCTTTGTAGCTACCATCAAGAAGTATCCTCAATATCTATTTAGCATTTACTTATATTTCAGATTCTTATGCTTTTGTCTTGTGTTGCCACTGTTTTTAGGACTGGACCATGGGTAGTGAACTTAAGTCTCAGCTATTTTTCTACTTTAAATATCACTTTCTTCTTTTGAGAGGACTCCAGAAGTGCACAGCATTTAGGCTGTGGGACTTCTTATTTCAATAATCATATACAGACAGCATTAAAACATGGTGATCCAGATGGTTCCGATGGTATAAGGACAAAAGTATAGGGAATGGAGACTTACTTCTGAGAAGTTAAAAAGTGTTTCTGCACAAGTCTCAATCCCTGAGGATTTTGTAAAACTGTACCAATCCTAGAAAATCCTGAGAGAGAATTTTGTGACAAGTTGTTGATTTGGGATTTTTTTTTTTTCATTTTTACTCTTTAGAAGCAACAGCTGCATACCATTGCACTTATAGAATCATAGAATTTTTTGAGTTGGAAGGGATCTTTAAAGGTCATTTACAGAATCACAGAATCACAGAATGGCCAGGGTTGGAAGGGACCTCAAGGATCATGAATCTCCAACCCCCCTGCCACATGCAGGGCCAGTCTAATCCCCCTGCAATGAACAGAGATATCCTCAGCTAGATCAGGGTGCTCAGAGTCTGGTCCAGCCTGATTTGGATGTTTCCAAGGATGGAGCCAAATCTAGGGGCTCCTCTCTAGGTGTCAGAAAAAGTAAAATTCAAAGATGGCCCTCCTGGTCCTTTTCACCTTGAACAATTCCATAGCAAAGGCCTTTTATTGAAACCTTTGCTCATACTGATGTATCCAAGATAAAATAATGGGGTTCATCAAAACATACAATTGATTCCTGCCAATGACCTGCTGTTTACAAATTCTAGCAGAAATGAAAGACCAAAGAATTTGATGAAAAATAAAAACTGTCTAGAGAGTCATACAGTGAGAGAAAATGACTGTTGCTGTGGACACACATTTTATCTAGAGAAGAGGACTATCTGCTTCAAACTGGGGATATATATGAGAGGATCTGTTTCTCTTTTATCTCTGACTCACTCCTTCCTCATTTTGCAATAACACTGTTGTGCTTCCACACTGGCTGCATGGAAAATAATGTTTAAACGAGGTTAAAATTACTTGAAGATGTAATAGCACACACCTTCAAGAAGTAACTACATTGATCTTTTAACTGTGGTACAATAGAAGCAGTAAAATTTAATTAGAAGATACTTGTAAGACCATGCCTAGGATGAAGTTACATAGAAAACTTTGTATAAAGTACATAAACTGCTCTTTTAAAAATTAATTGGAGTTAAACAAACATAGAGATTAAAAACATTAAATCTTCAAAACAAAGGATGATTTCTGTTATTGGAAATGATGAATTTTTGCTATTATCCAAATCTGCAGACTTGAAAATGTCAGTAACACAGTCCAAATGAAGACAGATGTAGAGATGTTATTGTGTAAGAGTTGTGTCTCCTTAGGTTTTTTTGCCCTCTACTAGTGGATATTGGCCTTCCCCATTCTTTTTAACTGGATTGTATTCTGCCCAATAAGCAGCCTCACTGTTCTCAGATTCACACAAGTGCTGGAACCACAGAAAAGCAAGATTTCAAACAGGAATGATTCATATGGGTGGTAGCAGTTGCAGCTGTACAGATGTCTCTTCTTCCCATTTGAGGTCCCAGACATTGAAATTCAAGCTATATAAATAATGTACTTGTTTGGTATTGTTGTTGTTGTTTTTTTTTTAGGGATTGTGTCACTTCCAAATAATGTTTTAATAATATAGTTATTTAATTTTAGCCAAATATTGTCACACATAATGCTAATTTATTGAGAGATATTGTGAAATAATAAACACAATAGTAGCCATGTGATTAAAATGATATAAAAAATTACAGAAAGACAGCTCAACTGTTTTTATTATCAGCTGGACAAGTGTTCATCTTCTAGATCTTATCAGCTGCAAAGAGAAGATAGTGAAAATCTTCAGAGATTTACTGGTCTCGGGGGATAAATTAATTCCATCGTACACTGCAGAACGAATTCTGTTTAATCTGTTTTAACTCCTGGTTGCTCCAGAACTTGAATGGGTTGATGATTTCAATCTGCATATGCAGTACAGGTACTATTCTTTGTTTTATTAAACATATCTGCTTTTTAGTAGACTCTGTGCCTACTGCCCAAACTTTAAAAGTGGCTTTAAGAAAACCACTACCAGAGTAGCTATGCTTCTGACTGGAAAGAGCATCATTTAACAACAATTTACAGTATTGCAAACGTAGAAATCCTAATGGAGGTAATTACTGACGAATAGCTCTTATTAAAGCAGTAGTATATTAGTCTCCATAATTAGTCACCCTGTTGAGGACAGCATCTGGCTCTTCAGATCTATTCAGAGGAAAGGCCCTGACTTAGAAACCCAGGTTTATAGGGATTGAATAAAATTCTCATGCTGTGTTTATACTTTTTTGAAATCCTACTAGGACATATATTTTCCTCAGTATTATTTAAATATAGATATTTATACGGATCTTCAAATCTATTCATTTAAATATGACCTATTAGACATCCCAGCTTATTTTCACTTTTGTCTTTCTGCCCCAGTTCTTCCTAGCCCCCTCTTAGAGCAGGCTCAAGTCTAATTCTGTTTCATGAAATGAATCCCAGTTGCAATTAATCTTAATGAAAGCTCAAATTATTTGAAAACATGTTCAATGCCAAGGACCTTAAAATTTAGAAATTCCGTTGAGGACTTTGTGAAGATTTTGCAAAGATTTTTACTTTTATCATTGGTATATCTTTTTAAAAAAGACCTAAACATGTAGCATTTTGGATTGTTCCACCAAGAAAAGGAAGCTAAAAAAGAAATTAAGTTTTAGGACAGATGTTGGATGTATATTTTCCTCCGTGTTTATTTTTCCTTCTTTTCTTTTTTTCTCCTTTTTGAGCCCAATATTTGGCAACAGCAACGGGACAGATGGGTCAAGCTTTCCTGTCTGTTCATCAGACTAAATCAACAGAGAATTATTCAAAATCTACTACTTTCTTCAGGTTCGTATCTGTTCACAATGGAATTAAAATGACAGTCAGGACAAGTAAGTTCACCAACTGAAACTTTTCCCATTGCATATTACATCTTTCCACTACATTGCTATAGAAAAGAAGATGTGTCATGAGAATGGTAAAGGAGAGAATCAGCCCTGAATTCAACAGAAAACATAGCAATACAGATCTGGCTTGTGGAGATCTGCCTTGGATGTGTGATAGTAGCAGCCTTTTAACCACATAATTGATGTTCCAAAGGTTCACCATCTCAATTAGAATTTCTACTATCCTTCTGTTGTAAAATATATATATTTTCCACGATCAATGCATTTTATGAAATTCCATAATGGAAATAGGGCTTCATCATGCAATAAAAGATTTGCTAGTATCAAATCTTGCTGAAGTAGATAACTGGATAGCATCATCATATTATATTAACAGATTTGGTGGTATTTAAATAAAGATATCCATACTGGAGTGGCTGTGAGTCAGAATTAGTGTGGCATCAGCTGGAATGCTCATTTAAATGTTTGAGCAAAAATAATTTTAGTGTTGTTTTTTTGTCCCTTACTCTTTCTCTTAGGAAACCCTGGTAGTGGCATGCATTCCAGAAACAGATGATTTGACTGATCTGTCCTTCCATTATAGCTCTGAAAAGGAGTAAGGTAAAGAGTTTTTCCACTTTTCAGTTATTAGTGTTTACTTCTACCTTGCCCATCTGAAAGCACATCACATTTACTCATATAGTTACATCTAATAGGCAAGATTTAAATCCACCTGCTCCCAAATAATCTTCTTTTCTTTCCTTTCGTATTTTAAGTGTACAGTGTTTTAAATTAGAGAGATTTTGTAAGGCTCTACTCCTCACTTACTTATTTAAATGCATTTTGGGACAATATGTAGAAAAAAATCTTAGCTAATGACATCTGAGTTTGGTGGTAGTGATAAAAACATAGGCAGTTTGACTCTCTGAAAATCATAGAATTGCCACATCTAGTTATTTTGCACTCCCCAGAGCATTAAGCTGTTCAGCACAAATCTAATTTCCCAGCAAACAGCTCAAGGCAGTTAGTGCTCAGTTTGGTTCCAAAGAATTAAGCACACTGTTATAAATTGTGATAGTCAGTGTGACTCTGTAGATAAACCCATTTTCCAGTATGTGTATTCCAAGCATGAAAAAATTAGAGGCTGCTGTTTTACAAGGGAGATTACAATGGAAATAAAGGTGAAATTAAAGGAACGTTTACTTCAAGGCTAATTAATAACAATTAATAAGTGAGGAAGAATTTGTAAAGCTCAGAAAGAGAAGGATGAATTGAAGGAATTTGCTGGTTAAGAATATTCAAGGTGCTAACACACATGAAGCATCAGTCTCACTGTGGATAAGCAAGTAACTACCTCTTGGAGTCTAAATCTCTCATGTCACAGTAATGTGGATTGAGATGGATTTTCTAGGCCACTTAATCTTCCATAATCTAGAGTCAGGAAAGGGGATGTGGTGGTTGTGACTTCAGTGGATTAATCTGAACAAAAGAGAGCAGATGAGCTTAGAAACTCAGTTCTGCAATATGTAGTATGAAAAAAAAATATAAAAGACTCTGGAATCTGTCTCAAAATATACAGTGCATGTGGATAAGAATTTCAAGTTCGTAAGATCGTAGCCAAAATGAGTTCAGGAGGAGACCACTATGGCAATAATATGAAAATCTGTCATGGTTTTATGACTTCTTGTTGTTGATATTCTGCATCACAACATCATGTAGTGCACTGTGAGTTAAAGAGTTAATGCTTCAGTTCCATGGATTGTCAATAGTTCCGGGTACCTGTCTGAAAACAGAAGAACCAACTACAGTTCCCAGAAGACTTCCTTATTCCGTTTCCATTTTCAGCTCTGAGGGAAAGATAAAACTGACTGGGTGTCATGAGACTCTTTCTGCTTGTCTCTGCTGTGTGTGCTCCCTGGCCATCTCACATACAGCATCAGACTAAGGCCTTCGATTTTTGGACACTCTCTCATTTATTTGATTTATTAGCTTCAATTCCAATTATATTGTATTATATTGTGTTAACTCACATACTGCTATCTTATTTAGTAAATTAGTTTTCTTCCCTAGCTTGTTGCCACTGTTTTCCTCCTCTGGGTCCATGGGTCCCTGAGTCCCTCTGCCCCCTCAAACACAGAACTAGGCCTATTTGGGCCAGAACTGTGACAAAGAGGCCATGGTTGGACTTAATGATCTTTAAGGTCTTTTCCAACCTGAGTAATTCTATGATTCTACGATTCTTGAAAATTCAGTTTTCTATGAAAACTGAAACAGAAGTTTTCTCTCCAAGCTACATGCGTTGTGGCCTTTAGGGGAAAAGAATAGTGAGGAAAATTCACTATTATATAATAACAAGTTACATATTATATAGCACAGAAGTAATTGTGGCAATTACACTGGCACAGAAGGGTTGATATTTTCAAACCTACACTTCAGAACGGCTTTTTTTCCCCATATTTTTCATGTTTTTCAAATGTTTTACATTTCTGATTCCTCTACCTGGAGAGAATAGGCAGAAGCTTGAGTGTGGGAAGGATCTCTAAAAGTCTAATGAATTCTCATGGACAGGATGCCCTTCTTAAATGTTATCTATGGGACATGTCTAGTAAGCTGTGGTAAAGAAAGCTGTTTTAAGACATTCTGTAAATTTCATCTTTCCTTTGAATTACAGTTTGACGTTTCTAGATTTACTGAAGCTACATTTTCTTTTTCCCAAGATAAATGTGTGTTTCATAGCAATACGAGCCAGATTAAGAGCATACTGTCTATCTGAGAGAGGATAAGCCATTCTAACCTCAAGAGATTTGGAGACTGACTTATAGAGTGGTGGAATCTACCTCTGTTCTCTTTTGGGCTCACATGGTATCAGGGCTGCACTGTGCTAGATGTTGTAGGAGATGATTTTCCTCTGAAGAACTGAAGTTCCTAACCCAGAAAGTAAGAGTAGAAAGAAGCATGGGCTTCCCTGAGACTGACATTGCATGCCAGTGACAGACCTGGTCACGGAGCTGGATGTTGTGACTCCAGCTATGTTTGCTGTGTAGTGCTTGCTGCTATGCAATGAAGCTGCTTTTGGCTCTTGGAGGTTTAAGATGCTTTTTCAGCAAATCCTGTGTGACTGGATGCATGGGTGAAATACACTGGTATGCTGAAAGGCGACTTTATAATTAAAGACCATGCAAGCACCACTATTTGAATGCATAATAGAACAAGTGTAACTTGAAGGGGAGGAAGATTTGCAAATCCTGTGAATCAGGCCAAATCCTCAGAGTGAGCAATAGGGCTAGAAGGAATGGCCTCAAGTTGCACCAGGGGAGATTCAGGTTGGATATAGGAAATTCTTCTTCTCTGAGAAAGTTGTCAGACACTGGAATGGACTACCCAGAGAGGTGGTAGAGTAACCGTCCCTGGAGGTGTTCAAGAAAGATTTAGATGTTTGATTTAGGTGATTGATCTTTTAGGTCTTTTCCAACCTTGGTGATTCTATGATTCTATCGGTTGGACTGGATGATCTTTTAGGTCTTTTCCAATCTTGGTGTTCTATGATTCCATCGGTTGGACTGGCTGATCTTTTAGGTCTTTTCCAACCTTGGTGATTCTATGATTCTATGATTCTATGTTGTACTGAGGGACATGGTTTAGTGGAATATATTGGTGTTAGGTAGATGGTTGGACTGGATGATCTTAGAGGTATTTTCCAACCTTAGTGATTCTGTGATTCTGAGTGAATTCTTGTTCTTCAATTGTTTTCTGAGTGATTTCCTCCTCTGTGCTCTTCTTTAGTTAACCCTGCTTAATGCAGCGATGTAATTTCATTAAATTCACTGTGCAAGGAACACAGTATTCTATTCTGTACAATACACTGCAGGTTTCTAATGAATCGAGTGAGTTTCAGCTTAAGCTATATCCTCTAATGCTATGAATGACTAATATGCATCATTGCTAGCACATTCCACTACTGCTTCTATTCTAGTGTCAAACTCCTACCCAGACAGACGGCTGCTGTGCTTATAGCATTGCACTACACTGAGCAGTTAGATGATGCTGGGTTATATTAATTGGATGATCATTGAAGTTAGGTCTTTGAACTTTATTTCAATTTTTACAGGAATTTTCAATGGAAATTTCTAGATTTTGCGTCAGAAATCAAGATCATAAAGAGAAGCATAAAAGAATGTTAGGATTTTGATGGACATGTAAAGCATAAAGCTTAGAATTCTTGTTCCTAAGTGTTTTCCTCCTCAGTTTCTTCCAGAGGTTTTTCTCAGAGAGAGTTTCTGTGCTGTAGTGGAATGTATGCTATCAAATGTCAAAGAAAACACACACAAACTCCATTGTAAAGCCAAGCCAGGATGTCATTTGAGGCATTTACCTTACAGCTTGTCATTGTTGGTATCTTTACATTTATTCTCAATCTTGCCTTTTAGTAGGAATAAAGAAACTGCCTGACAGCTGAGTTTTGCTTTTTGCTGAATGAAGCTAGAGAAGTGGTGATTCTCGCACAAAAAAAGAAGCAATCTAATTTTTCTTGATGTGTTTCCTAAGTTATTTTTGAAGATAACTATGTTGAAATATCAATGTATAATCCAGTCTACTGTGCAACAGGAAAAAGAAGAGAAAAACACAATCCAATAACAAAAACCACAAACGATTGTCCCAGACTGTCTAGTCTTAGTATATGTTGCCTTATTGCCACAATGGACCAGACTAGTTCCTGCTTGTATCCATTAACTTCATAGAATCATAGAATGCCTTGGGTTGGAAGACACCTTAAAGATCATCTAGTTCCAACCCACTGCTATGGGCAGGGTTGCCACCCATAAGATCAGGCTGCCCAAGGTCCCATCCAACCTGACCCTGAAAGCCAGAATTTCTCTGGGCAGTCTGTTCCAGTGCTTCACCATCCCCAGAATAAAACATTTCCCCCTAGCATCCAGTCTAAATTTTCCCATTTTTTTTTTCATTCAAAACTATTCCCCCTTGTCCTATCACTAACAGGCCATGTAAATGTTGTTCTCCCTCCTGTTTATTGGCTCCCTTTAAATGCTGGAAGATCACAATGAGGTCTTCCCCAGAGCCTTCCTTTCTGCAGACTGACCAGGTTCAGCTTCCTCAACCTTTCTATACAGAAGTGTTCCAACCCTTTGATCATCTTTGTGGTCCTTCTCTGATCTTGCTCTAATAGCTTCACATCTTTCTTGCACTGGATGCCCCAGGCTTGGATGCAGTACTCCATCTGAGACCTCATGAGGACGGAGTAGAGGGGAACAATCACTTCACTCTCCCTGCTGGCCATCCCTCTTCTCCTGCAGCCTGGGATACTTTTGGCCTTCTGGTCTGCTAGAGCACACTGTTGGCTCATGTCCACCTTCTCATTTAACAGAACTGCTAAGCTCTTTCAGCAGTGACTCTTTCAAGTGAGTTGTTCTTCCAGTCTGTATGTATATATATATCTGGATTGCCTCATCTCAGGTGCAATATTTTCCAGGCACAGGTCAGGTGCCTCTTCTCTACTGAAACTTAATAAAATAGTAATTAAATTTAGGTGGCACTGAGGTATTCTTAATATCACTCTGCTTACATTCAAATAAGCAGCAGATTATCTGAAGTGCTGTACACCCTTGTGTGCCTTTAAAGTTTTCAAAAACTCAGTTCACAATTTCTGAAACTTGGGCCAGTAAAAATAAAGTCTGTAAGACAAGGTGAATTCATACGGTGCGTGCAGCCAGGCACAGAAGTTGAGGTTGGTAGACTGTTGTGTACCAGGGAAGGGGATAGGCATGCTCAGGGTGGAAGTCAGCTAAAGCAAGGTACAGTAGATAGAAAACATTTGTGTATGAAGGGACTTCTGCCCCTGGCATGTCAGAGAAATGGATTAAGACTACTGGGCACCAGGGAAGTTATGATTTATAAATGCTAAAAGCTGCTATCCCCACTGTGTATTACTGATCAGGCTTTTCAAACTGGGCTTCCTGCTGGTAGTGCTGGGTTCTTAAGTGTAAATGACGTTTGCATTTTGCTATTTGCAATGAACTGCTGCAAAGCCTCGTCTTTATATTCCTGGTTACCTGACTGAATGGTAGCCTTGTTTCTGCAAAGAACTACGGACATATGTCTGCCAGAGGACATTTGTTTTAAATACTATATTGTGAACGGAATATAAAAAAATCATACAAAAGGAGTTCAAAATCTGGAGTCTACAGTCTCACAATCTTACAGTGTTGTAGTTAGAAGAGAGATTTTGTCTCTTTCTGGCATGCAGAGACCTGCTGAAGTGTACTCGTAAGGGGTGGAAAGTGAGAAGGAAGAGGGGCTGTTTCAGGGAACTGGTGTTCTCTAAATAAACACAGTGCTCTGTCCAAAATAAAACAATTGGGTTAGAACACCATCGGCTCTTTGACCTTTCCATTCCAAAGCTCAAGCATGACAGAACAACAATAATAATAAAGGCTTTTGGAAACTCTCTTGAGTTGCAAACTTTTATTAGCTATACTCAGGTCTAAGTAGTTTGAACCTCCCCTGGGGACCACTGCTTTATTTATTCCAGATAATTAAGCATGCTTTGTGCTCACCTTCAAACCATTATTATTATTTTTTTTTTTAAATGAAGATATTATCAAATAGAATTGTGTAATATACTGTGTGTTTCTTTATGGTAGATAACAATAACAGGCCACAGTGCTAGCAACTTCTTATAATGGCTCCCTCCCCTATCAGCTCCCTTTCTCTAGCAGGTATATTTATCATTTCTACTACTCTGACATTTCCAGCTCTGCTTCCCAGGACTGGCTTGTTTCTCTTCTCTCGGTAGATTAGTTTGCATTCTTCAGGGTTTAAAAGGTTTAGAAAGCAACGGGGAGTTGGCAGGAAGAGCACGAATTGTTTACAAATGTCAAAAAGTGTCAAACCAGCAGCCAAGTGGGGGACAGCAGCACTTTTCAGTCAGTTTGCGCCAGAAATATCATCCCTAAGAAAGGGCCAGAGTGCACCACAAAGATAGCAATACAACTTTCTTGTATTCTGAGCTGAGAAGGAAGGGAGATTTTCTCACTCCTTGAGCCAACCAGAGCCCAATAAATCAACAGCTTACAATATAATAAAGAGCCAACTTTACTAAAATAGCTCTATAAGGGTGTCTAGAGGGCAGGACAGATGTAGGAGGGTAAGAAGGTTTTTAGCTGCATGTTTTTTTACCTTCCTTTCAATTCTTTTTGTCATTGTCCCATCTTTCTGTTCTCTGCTGGTTTAGACTCTTTTCCTTTTAGAAAATATGTAAAACTTGCTTGTGAGGTTAAGAATTCTGATGCTTCCCTTCCACGACAAAGATTAACAACAGTGCTATTGCTTGGTGTGGCAGAGCAAACAGCAACAGCATCTTGTTACAGGTCTCAGAGTCACACTCTTTGCACTTTGGTTTCAGGTGCAATTTCTTTGTAGTGCAAACTAAATCCTCTGCATATCCTGTATGCTATGTGTGTTGGCTGTGGCTCCTTTACAGGCAATAAACTGTGCATTAAATAGTGTGTCATCATGTATCCTCTCTTCGGCAGCACTGGAAATGAGGTCTGATTTGCCATTCTGATTTTAAACCTTGGACATCTACCTGGTTTCATTTCTCTATGTAACATTTAGCTCTGCTCTTCCATATCTCCTTGGCTTGCTGGACTCGCTGTTATACAGCAGGGTAGGCCGCATCCCCTCGGTGCTTCACTCAGTTAAGCACTCCATTAGTTCACCTTCTCCTTGGTGACAGGATGAGTGATTCAGCCCTCATCTTCATTTCAGTCTTGTTTGAATTTCATCTGTGATTTGGGAACACCTTTTCTGGGAATCTGGCACAACAGTATCAGCTTTTTGCTTTGGATGCTGTTTGCCTCAAGTGTTCAGCATCCATAGTTTGTAATTCAGGGATAGGTATGATTTCTCACCTATGTGGGATAGAATAGGGACTATTAATTGATTGGCTGACTTAAAGGAAGCTTGAATAATAGCTTGTGTGGTTTAATTATATTGCCTTAGGAAAAAGTTAATAATTGTCTGTGAAAATGTCATTATTTGCAGGCATTTTCCTTGGAGATACAGCCAAATGTACCCCTCACAGATATTTTTGTATAAGATCACAGAAACAATGCCTTCAATAATCAACTTAAAAAACAGTCCCAAGTCCTGCAAAGATCCACACATCTATTTAATCTTGCCATTGAGTTCAAGTGTACTAGGCTAAGGGCATGAAACTAAATCTTTTTAAGCTGCTGCAGGATCAGAGTGAATTCATGTATATTTTTAAAAATTTCTTGCCAGTTTATGAACAGTAGTATTCCCAGAGTCTAGATGAGCCTCGGAACAAAGGAATGAAACACAAAAAGAGTATTTTCTTAGAAGACTCATCCATGTGTCAACCAACCAACATACCTCTTAACAATCTCTGTGTGATGTGAGCAGCCAACTCAGTGGGTGGAGAATTCATAAGGAAAGGACTCAATTAAAGACTTCTGAATGACTTGACTTTCACCCCCATCACAGAAAATACAGAGGAGTTGGAATCTTAAGCCTCCACAGTGATGAGCCACACTTAATAACTGGGTAACCACATCAAGCTCTTTCATTTTCCATCATTTCTCAGATGCTTAACAAACTAGATTTTGCAGCATCATCTTTAGGTCCTTCATCATATTTAGGAAAATATGCCAAAAGCCTGCATCATGAGATAGCTGCGTGTCTACTGTTCCTTCTGGAGAAACTGCTTTGATGTATCGGGGATGGGGATGTGAAGCAGAACTCTCTAACAAGCTCTTCAAATGCCCTCGCCTCTCATTTTTCTCCACATCTTTAATTCAATATCTTTAAAACTAACACCTTTTTCACACACTGTGCTGCTGCTGGCTTCCTTCCTTTCCAAATGATTAGGCTTCTTGCTAACTCTTCCTGGCTAATGCTGTAGTGTGACGTGAGTCCAGGAGGCATCATGAAGAAATTGCCAATGGGCCACGAGGAGGTGGCGTAGGTGGAGTAGTTCCACAATATGACAGCCTCATTGTATGACACAGAGCCCTTCAAAGACTTACCTCTGTCCTGGGACAATCTTTTCTTCAGTTACTAGGATAAGATGCATGAATTCTGTGGCTTTTTGCAAGTAATGGTTGGAGATCTACCATATTTTATGTCTTATTGTCTCAAGTTCTGCTTCTATTCCTTCCTAGTGCAGAGTGAGCTAAATCCTTAGGAACTGGCTGTATATGGGACAGAATGCTAACTCGTAGGTTGGAAGTCTTCCTTTCTCCCATGGGTGTGTTTGGTGGAGATGGGTTGTATTTCTTCACCTCTTTGGTCAGGCCACAGTTCTTGCAGGTGTTGGGGTGTGATGATTCATACTCAGAATACGTGCATTGTCACCATTTGATCCCCAGTATAGCCGGTACCAATGGCTTCATGTACAGCATCACGTGTGTGTTCTGTATATTCTATTGAAGCAATAGCGTTCAGGCATCATCAGTAGGCTATGTCACAGACCTCGGCTTTCCTGGCCCCAGTCCCCAGGCAGAGGAACTCACTAGATGGCAGCAACACCCCAGCTGTCTGAGGAGCCTCCTGTATGCTTCCCCTCCCCCATGCTGCTTCAGGCTGGGGTAGCGAGGAAAAAAAAAATAATAAATAAAATAAAATAAAAAATAAAGCCCTTCTGCTGTACATGGTTTGAACAGGAGAGCTGTGATGTGCTGCTTTCTTCAGCGTTTCATCACATCTCCATGTGATGCCTGCTGTCTGTACACATGTATGTATGCATGCATGTTGTGAAGCAAAGGTCTGTGAGCATGTTCATGCACAGGTTGTTTTTTTTTTTTTTTAAGATGCAGAATGCTAACAGCTGAGCCTGACTCCCTCAGAGCCATAAGAACAGGAGAAGGAGGGCTGAGGTTGGCCCAGGTTTTACTGAAGTCATCCTTTTGGATATCAAGCCTCTCCAGCAATAGGCCCAGTGTCCTGGGGGCAATGGGTGGCCCCAGTGTCCTTTGTTAAGGGGTTTGTATTGCAGCACAGGATCAGCAGTGTCTTTCCTCCACAAATCCTGATACCTCAGGAACCAGCCCATCTTGTCTGGTGATGGTACTTAGGTGTAGGAACACGTGTAAAATGAGAAAATGGTCTATTTGGAAAATGCCAAAATTTGGTAGTTTTTTTGTTTTGTTTTGGTTTGGTTTGGTTTGGTTTTTTTTTTTGTAGTTTTTTGTTTTTAAAAGAGACCTTCATTCCACTACCCCCAGCCAGTTTGCTGGGCTGTTTCACAGCGTGCCACAGCCACAGCCAGTCTCTCCCCTTGTAGAATAGCTGAGCTATTTAATAAATATCATGCTGTACATTTCAATGAGCCCAGAATTAAACATCACATTAATGTAAGGGAATGTCACTTTCCCTGCCAGCTGCTGGCTATGCCCTCATCCCTGCTGTGGTCAGCCACATATGGTGGTGCTTTAAACCCTCTGCAGCAGAGGGAGAAAAGGTTTAATGGAAAAATGCACTTGAGCTTGCTTGGCTGTGGGATTCATTGTTGTGGGGCAGTGTAAGGGCTGGGGGGTGAGCACAGAAGGAAGGAAAAACAGAGAAAGAATTTGTCTTAATGAACTGCTAACTCTCAAAGGCGATATAAATAAAAAATTAAAGCTGGGACAGGGTTTATTAAAGAAACATCATACGTTGAGGTTGCATGTAGCCCTCTGCTCATGTGTCTGTAAGTCTACTGAGTCTGGATGAGAGTTATAGAGCTTTTGAAAAATCCGTATCTAAAATGTGAAAACAGAGAATTGCAGTTACTGTATTTGTTACTCGTATTATAAAGGTTATTTGAAGCTAGAAGGGGAGGTATAGGATTAGCTAGTGAATCAGAGTTGTTTTTTTTTCCTAGTTGTAACTTATCGCCAGGTTGTCCACCCTGTTTGTGTGAAGCAGGAGAGGAACAATAGCCTGAGGAATTCTGTTCTCATCATATGGGTGGTCGCAAGAGGAGAAATTTTGGAGGCTTTTTAGTGCAGCAAGGCCTCTTCTAGAACAAAAGTTCTGTGGGACGCTCAGACTCTGAGGCATCCCTGGTCTGAGTGAGGCTGAGGATGCTGTACTGAGAGCAGGGCTCCCTTCCTGCCCATATCAATCACCCTGCCCAGCCACGGTGCCTAGCAGCTGCTTCATGTGCTCAGATTTCCCAGGTCCCATAGGATGAAAGTAAGTGGGTTTGTATTTGGCTGAGACTAATTCTTTGAGAACAAAAGCCCAAATTACTCCAGTCTTTTCATTTGGTAGTTACAGTAGGGTAAGTGGCTGGGTACAGACATAGAGATAATTGTATTGCTCTTTTTCTTAATGCAAATGTAATGCAAATAATATACGTAGCTTTCTTATAAGTATGTGTGAGGAATTCTGGTACACATAGCTGAACTCAAATTCCTCAGTTAGGCTGTTGAGATGAATATGATTTTTTGGCCTCTGATGACCAGGTACAAGATACTCATATGGGCGCTCACTTGGAGGCCAGAACTAAAGAACTATATTCACTCTTGTTCATTCTACTTTATAAAATAAACTACACTATACATACCACTCTCAGTCCATGGGATTTGTCTTTACTGTAAGCATAACTTTTAGTGAAACAGCAATAGTGTTATGGCTATAATAATGCCTATATTTCTATCATTGCATTTTAGCTGAGCGGAAAAGGTCAAGTTACTGAAACGTGGATTTTAATTTTTTGAAAGATCAATTCCAAATACTTGGTACAGTTTGTGACATGTTTCAGTATCTGTGTTAACTTGTGATTTAAAATTACTCTTATATTAGTTGTAGCTGTGTTAAAATATCTCTTTGACTAAAACTTCTCATATAGAATCATAGAATCATAGAATAATCAAGGTTGGAAAAGACATCCAAGATCATCTAGTCCAACTGCCCACCCACCACCAATATTTCCCCACTAAACTATGTTCCTTAGTACAACATCTAAATGTTTCTTGAACACAACATTTTTTTCCTTATTGTATGTGATAGAGCAGTTCTGATAGTGAGATTGAATGTGTGTGATTTTTCAGTGTGAGCAAGTTATATGAGTATTTGTTTGAAACATACTATATTCCCATAAGCAGTAATAAATAAGTATATATTGAATATATACTTATTTAAGTTTGGGGGAAAAAATCTTGTCCCTGATGTGTTGCTACAGAAAATGAATAATGTTATTCTTGATGCAAAGTAAAATGGCTTTATCCAGGACAGCAATTAGTTTCAGAACTATGCTGATAATCAGGTCATGTTTAATCATGACTTCCTGAATTGGTTACCTGGTGTAACCAGTGTACCTGATGTCCTGGTTACTATCATCAGGTACACTTATATCATGCAATGAAGACCTTTGTTCTCTTCGAGGAATCAGAGCCTAGAAAAGTCAATTAATAGATTTGGATTTATTTATTTCATTTTTTTTTAAAGGATATCTTAAAGACTTGCAAAAATTAACAGAAAACAGAAAAATTACAAATAATTTAAGCTTAGGACCATATTTCCCACCCAGAAGTGCTCTTGGTTAGGTAGTATTGAGCTGGATAGCCAAGGTTGATAGAAGCTTATGAGTTATCTACTGCCCTTTGCACAACCCCCATGGCCTTTTACCAGTTAAGATAATGGGTTGGGTTATGCTTACAAAAAACAGTCCATGAGGTACAAGTGAGTCATTACTTTCACAATTTCATGTGGTAAAGGAGGCTGGAACACAGGTTGGTAGTTGATAGGTGCTGGAAAAAAAACAGAGAAGTCTCTCCTGAGAGTTTGTGTGGGTGATATGAATGTGGCACAGAATCTTGGAAATTCTCCCAAATCGTCTTGTTTATATACTGTGAGAAATTGAGTCTGTAGTCCTGGACTCTGTCATTGTCCCATCCCAGAAGGCATCTGTTAGTGTCTCATGCGAATGACTGTTTCCATGTCTTGATCACTGATGCTTTTACTCTTCCAAAGACTCTAGCAGATTGGTGGGAAACACATCCAAGATGCTAAGGTGCTCTAAATTTTTCTTGGTTTCTAGGCATTGAAGGGATTTGTCTGTAACACTGCAATAAGACTTTGTTTCTGGGAAAAAGAAAAAATGTGTCTTCCGCTTGCAAAATTATTCAAAGTCTTCATCAAAACCTGATGAAGCTGGTGAAAGAAGCTGCTGAAAGAAAACCCTCTGCTCTGCCACCTGCCCTGGGGCTGTCAGTGATGGGTTTAAGCACAGGGATGGAGTTGATTTCTCAGATCGAGGGAGGAACGGTTTTGACCCAACAGTTGCTAATCTTTCAAGGAGGTGTGGAGGTAAGGCTCAGAGACAAAGTTGATGCTACATGCTCACAAGAAACCATAGGCAGTTTGAGGGAAAAAAAAAAGAACTCAAAGTCTCAGTACACAATCACACCTAAGTATGGACAGTCAAAATTAAGAAATAAAACAGAAGGACAGTATTCGTTCAGGTAGAGAGGGAAATTACGTGTAAATAAAGGATGCCTACACCAAATAGTCCAAGATGTAAGGAAAAATATTTCACTTGACAGTCTGGAGATTATGGAAAAAGATGATATGAACGTGGATGTTTTCGTGATAGTTACATACATATCTGCTGTATGTCCGTAATAAAGAAAATCTCTGTCACACAGGAAGGATCAAATAGATAAGGATTTAACCTTGCAAAGGTGTTCAAGACCCAACTGTCAAGAGAGATTTTTAACTACCTGTCATACTAGCTGTACAAGAGTTGTCCAGAATGGTATTGGATTGTGCTGGGATAATATTTTTTGTATGGATGGGGTAAAAAGGAATTAATGGGGAGAGCTACCGAGTTTAATTTTGATAAGAAAGTCTTGCAGAGAATGAGAAAGGCAACAATTAGGTAAGGATACAGTTCACAGTTATAGCAAATCAATTTCAAGAAAGCAGACTTCAGTAATTGTAGAAGCTTGATTTATGTTATAAACTGGGGAAATGCTTTAATAGTGGAGATTTTTAAGTAGAGGGAAGAGTGCCAAGGAGGAGTATGGTACATCCATTGCTGGGAGATCTGAGTGGATGACAAAGCTGTGTTGGAGGCTAGTGATCTTGCACCGGCGCAGATGCTTCTCACTTATAGCACTTTCTATGCCTATTTTTGATGATCTAATGATAAAAGGATTGTTAGTGAGTTTAATGGGTGAGTCACATCCCTGTTTATGCCTAATTGCCTGTAACAGTATTCTGTATTCTGTATGAAACTAACTGCTTTGCAAAGCACTTTGAAACATCAGATTACATGAAAAAATGCCATTAGCAAGCAAGTTGTTTTCTTACAGTAAACAGAGCTAAAAAAGTAGTAAAGTTGCCAACGTTTTATCTGATATCCCCAAACTCATTCCTTTCCATTGCACTGACCAACTGTTGTTTTTCAGACCACGTTTGATGAAGAGACAAAACACTATTAAAACATATAATTCAGAAAGGGATATGTTCACATTAAAGCAATTGTAGAAAAAATGCATAACACATTAAGAAAGCATCTTAAAAGGTGCCCTGGAATAGTATGGATATTCCTGTCAAATGTGAGCAAATGGAAGGACACTTTTAATGCATTATTTATAGATACTGCTTTACCACCACAAGCCATTGGGAGCAAGGTCACCCAGTGGACTTCTGGGCAACGGGTCAAGACTTGAGAGGCAATATTGATAACAGCAGCTGACAGCTTCTTGGATACAGCTGGTATTTTCCTAAGCAGCAGCATTTTCTAACTTCTAATGAACACTGGAAATCTGTTTGCCGTGTAACTGTTTGTGTCTGTCTTGGTCACATACCATTAACTGTGGTCAGACCCAGCCTTGGTATAGCTGCTTTCCCTCTTCCCTGCATATTTCTGTGAATCAGCCAAGTAGATACCTCTAACGAATACAACAATCCTTTTTTTTTTTTTTTTTTAACTTCCCCAGACTCTGGTTTTCCTCTCCTCACTGTCTGCCAGTCATATTTTCTAATATTTTGAAGTCCCAAAGCTGAACATTTTCAGTGTGTGGGGAACAAGAGTAAGAAAAAGTAAGCTGTAACTGAGGAATATATAAATCATGCCCATGCCTTCCAGCACACTGACTTCTCTGCTTGGCTTTAAATTGATTACCATGACCTGTGCTTTAAAAAAATTATATTATTATTATTATTATGCTATTAAAATATTTTTTTTCTCAAGGGGAAATGGGTAGAAAAGCCTTTTGATCTCTTTAGCCAGATCACATTCTTATGAGATGTGGCTTGGATTGCTCGATAAGATGAGCTGAGAGGTATTTTTTCTCCAAATGTTTTTGCCTGGCAAAATCTCTTGGCTATGTAGGATCTCTCCTCAGTCATCCTGCTTGTAGGCTCTAACTTCTTCCTGACCTGCTTCTCTTTCTTCAAGGATCTACTCTTAGTGCTTGGCTAATACATCAGCTTACAGTCCAAAACAGTTAACTATCAGTGGAAGGCTTGATCAACAGCTTACTAAATTCCATCTTTATCAGTTATTTCTTTTGTGTGTTTCTCTTCACATAACTTTTCAGCTGCATAAATCTAACCATGTTTATATGTTCATCTTGTATTCAATAACTCACCTTCCTGTTTCGAGCAATCCATCTGCTTTTGTTAACAGAAATGATTTCCATTGAGAAAATAAGAAGAAAAAAAGGTCACCTCTTTTTAAGAAAAGGCTTAAAGCACAAAGCTTTAACTTTCTTCTAAATGACCAGATTGTATTACATACGCAGCATCTAATTTTAAGAAAAAAACATCTTGAAAAATCCATTTTTCTTGAAGAAACCGCGTGGACTTCATTCAATTCATGATTCTATGATTCTACGATTCAAAGTAAGTAATAGTTCCTAAGAGTAATGAGGGAGAGATGAGAATTGATGGATTTTCTCGATACTCACTTTATTCACCAAGGGGGGGGGAAAAAAAGCCCTACAAGATTATAAGAAGAAAACTGAAATCTGGGCATTGCATCTGCCAGAGCTACGGTGTTTCCATTAGCTGCCAGACACTGTGACATATTTTGCTCCTTGTAATAGTAGTGTAAATTATTCTTACTGAAATTGAAGGAGTTGCACAGAAATTAATCTGGCATAATGTAGCGCTGACTTCCTCTCCTTTTTCTAAGGCAATTTCATGCACACAATATATAAAAAATAATTAATCTAAACTAACATGAACTAGCCCATTTGTCCTTGAAAGGATTTGGGATTAGATGATTTTTAGTTTGATTTTCAAGATTGTTTCAGTTTTTGTGGCAAAGTCGATTGCAAAAGTGAGACAGGGCAGCAGACTTTGAATAGTTGTGGGGTTTTTTTGGTAAAAGTTTATCACACGAGTTTTATGCCATTTGAATGAGATATATTGGCTAAAAGTAATCTTCAGTACTCTGTGATGGCTGTAGGAGGCAAAAAAATACCGTGTCAGTCTGCAGGTAGAGGTGTGTGTTGTGTTGCTCATTAATTGTTGATTTTATATTTCTGCAGATAAGATCAATATTTGCCACTTTTAAACCAACTTCCAATTTTTATGTGAGTTTTGATTGCTAGTGGTATTTGCATGTCTGAAGAGAGAAGGCTCTGTTTGCTGGGTCCTGGGATAAGCTGGGAAAAGCAAAACATTGTGCTGGTGCACTGGGCTTCATGGGGAATGTATCTGTTCTGGCTCCACTTGCTGCACTCCCTCCAGAGCTGACTTGGCCTGAAAGCATCTCAGACATGAGTTAACTGCAGGTCCTCACAATGGTCAGTATGAAATCATGCCCAGTGCAGGGGGGGGTTGGAGTGAGTACTAACCATCTGGTTAATTATCTTTTAATCATTCCAGATGGTACCTGTCACCCCTATACTTTCTAGATTTTACATGCTGAGACCCACATTTTCAGCCTGCATACTTGATAGAAATTGCAGGGGGGGGAAAAATGAGGGTCAAGTGGATCAGCTCAGGGGACAGTTAATGAAAGAATATGATCTGTCAGCTCTGAACGTGGCAGTAAATTAAAACTGGGAGAGGACAGCTGTTTGAATGGCCACCAGAAGATGAGGTGTCCTTGGCCTGGCTGGAGTTGGCTGGGGCTGGGACTGCAGCAGGAATATCCTTGGGGTCTGCCACATCAAAACCAACAGTGAAACAGAAAGTCTCAGCTTTTTTCAGTAACGTGTTGAGTTTATGGTCAGATACAGGAACTGCTAATCAAAATGTATTTTAAGCGACAGGTGGCAGGCAATGATGAGTACCAGCAGGCAGCTCTCAGCCACACCATCACCTGTTCCCTCCTAGCACTTTACCTGCAGTGTCTGAACCTAACCCTGGCTTTCCCCACACACCTGTGCGAGGAGACTGTCATCTGATTTCAAGGATTGTGACTGCAGTATTTCCTTCCTGTATTACATAGATATTAAAAAATGTGCTAAATGATGGAATCTACATATCTCCTTCTGTAAAGCTGACAAGTCATTTCCATTCTAAAAGTCCGAGGCCTGAAAAATTATGGGCAAAGAAAAGATGAACATGTACAGTTGCTTATTTACAGCACCAGCAAGAAACACATCCATTTGCCTTCTGCTTAAGTTAACCTTGCCCAATTTTGCTCCAAGTGTTTTAGCATAATTTGGAAGACTTGGCAATCAGGGCTGCGTAGTGAATTTGCTGATTTTTGTGAGAAGTATCAACTGGTCCTTCGTTGTCTGTAACGTGAAGCTCTCCATAATCCTAACCTTCGTAAGTATTCAGCTAACTGCTGCAAAAGGAAAGCAGTTGACATAATTTTCAGCTTGCCTGGCTTTAACTGGATGTAATTACTCTCTCGTAATAAACTCGTTTTAAATAAAATCATATATAAAAATAGATCCAAGTTATCTATATTAAGCCCTGATATCTGAATGAATATATACAAGCTGAAAGTATAAGATTTAGTTTTCCAACTGCCTGGAGTTGCTCTCAGCTGTGTATTGCTGTGGGGAAGAAGAATTAGCTTTAAGTGCTTTTATATCTCTCTCAATCCAGGGCTAGCTGGGAACTGGGTTGGCCCTTAGCCTCGCTGCAGTAACCTCCAAGCTCTCATTTATACCTACAACTCCCAAGAGGCTACTGTCTTAGCTCTATTACCAAGGTGTGGACTCCCTTGTGCTACAATTCCTTCCTCTTGATTGTACTGCCTAAATAGAGGCTCCTGCAACAGAGGCTAAATTGAAGGATTTTACGCCACTGAGAGTCGCGCGCTTGCAGGCTGAGTTGTTCTCCAGCTGCTCTGTGTTTTTTTGTTCTTGTGGTGTAGCTGATAGGACAGGGAGGACATAGTTAACCCTCCGTAGCACCATGAGGTGTATTAACTGAGGACGTGAAGTCTGCAGATCCTGTGTGTTGTGAGAGACCTTGGTAAGGAGTCCTAGCAGGAACTTGTCTTTGCAGGGTGTTGAAGTGAGCGCTACCAGAAGGAGCAGCAGAGTGGCTGCTAGCTGCTGACTTGAATCAGGGGTGTTTTTTTCCATTATTCTTGCTATACCAACATGCTTCAGAGAACTGAAAATCACCGAAATTAGAAGGAGGGGATGCTGCTAATTCTAGGCTGAATGTTGAATCAGAAAACAGAGGTAAGTTATTTTTAGTCTGAACCGAAACATGGCATCACTGATTTGTTTATAATTAAGGCATGCGATTCATTCCTATGCTAAGGTATGCACAGTTCCTGCTATATTATATATTTTGGTGTATTTTGTCCTGTCTATATGCAAATACCTCAGATGATGATATTTCTTTCTATCTATGCCCTCCAGAGATCACTCTGCAGGCTGATGCATTGTATGATTAATGCATATTTTTTCCTAGTAAATTATTCTTCTTGAAGTTTACTTCCTTTCTTTTATATTTCACTGTATCTATCTCAAAATCTTTTCCTCTCTTTGTGTTTATTCTTGGACATTTTATCATGTATATTTGCTATAGCAGGAAGGTGATCACTTTGAGAGTGGTTTTCCTATAATAACAGAGTGGAAATATATTTCCTACATTTGTGGCAGAACAACTAATGACCAAGCAGCCAATAAAATGTGCTCAATTCACTACTCATTTTTAACCCACTCTGTTGTTTGTTTTTTTTTTTTAAACGCTGGCATCTTTCCAATTGTCTGTGTTGCTGTTGCAATTCTTAAAACACTTGGGGATCCTGAATGAAGACATAACAGCTGCAATGCAAAATCAGGACAAGATGAAGGCCTTGTCCCCTACCAAGCTCTGAGGCAGGGTATGAATGGGAAGAGGAATGCAAAAAAAAAAAGTACCTTTGCACCTTTGCCTTTCAGTTAGCAAATTTGAGCTCTCATATCTAACATTGTAAGTCTGCTGTGCCTTCTAAATCTTTGTAAGTCACTGTGCCTTGTGGCACATTAGAAGCATGACAACTGGTGATACCACAGCATTAACCATGAGCTGATTCTGTTTTAAATGCTGCAATTATGGATGAGTCTTGTGATATTCCTTTACAATGCAGAGGAGACTGACTATAGAAAAATACATACAATTTTAAACAGCAAGCTCCTAGAAAAGAATTGTCTGTGGCACTGCCGAAGAAATGTTTTAATTGATTGGAGTTTGTTGATTGGAGTTTGTGATTAACATGCTGCTTTGCTTGCTGTCTGTGTATTAGGCTTGAGCTGAGGAGCGAAGAATGCCCTTTGCAACGAGCTGAACTTATTGCAAGGGACTAACAGAGCTTCAAATGAACAAAATAGGGAAAAGAAGCAGCTCCTGAGGGATGAAAGGATAGAGCAGAGTGATGCTGAGAAGGACTTCAGAGTGCTGGTGTACAGCTGTACACAAGTGCTGGTGTACAGTTGTACATGAGCCAGATGTGTGTGCTTACAGTCCAGTTATAAGAAAAAGGGTTTTTTGATAATGGTAGTGAAGCACAGGAACAGGTTGCCCAGGGATGTGGCAGATGGTCCATCGCTGTAGACATTCAAGGTCATTCTGGACCAGGTTATGAGCAACCTGATCTGACTGTACATGTCCCTGTTCACTGCAGTAGAGCTGGGCTAGGTGACATTTAATTAATTGGAAGGTGACACCCTTCCAACTCAAATGATTCTATGAAAAAAGAGCCTGGGTGAATTTTCCATCCACGTGATCAAATGGAGAACGATGATGTTAATCATAGAATCATTAAGGTTGGAAAAGCCCTCTAAGGTTGGTCTAGTCCAACCATCAACCCATCTCCACCATACACTAAACTGTGTCTCTCGGTGCCACATCTACACGTTCCTCAAACACCTCCAAGGATAGTGATGATTCCATGTTTGACCACTCCAGATGCCAGGGACTGGAGTCCAGTTAAAAGCAGCTGAAGCTTTATGCTTCAATTATGGTGAAAAAAATTAAGTTTAAGTCACTAAAGAGTGGATGTCTGAACAGTGGCTGACAGGATGGTTGTAAAATCAGCAGGGCTGGAAGAGCTGATCCAGTTCAAACCTCAGCCAGCAAAACTGAGAGGTTTTTTGGTGGCAGCTCATGCTTAGGCTGGCTTTACATGTCTGGAACTGCCTGCTTGGGTTGCTCTCTGAAGACCATAACCATGTTACAAGCATGAATGACAAGCAGAATAATGGTTTTGTCTACGGAGACTGAGAAACCAAGTCAGGGAGGAGGATTCACAGCTCTATTTTGACCACCCTGAGTCTCAGCTGACAGCTAAATACTCATGAAGAGATGTCACAGAGGCAGGCCCAGATTTCAGCCTGTAAAGGAGACATGTACAGAACAGAGAGAAGTATATGGGTGAGCAGGATAAAGAGAATAAATGAGTTTGGATTAGTAGATGAAATTACTTGCTTTTTTTTTTTTCATGCTTTCATCAGATTTTTTTTTTTTTTTTTCCCAATATGTTAGTTGATATATTTCTGTTAGAGAAATGCTTCATGCTTGGCATACTGTAGCAGATCAGTCTTCATCCAGATCATGATGTGATGTCCTGTATCTGGAAATTAAACACTGCTGGTCCATCCTCAAAATTTGGGCTATTGTGAACTCATGCTCCCTTCTCCATACTTCAACTTCAACTATATTCTGGAATATGTATCTTCTAAGACATTAGCTGATCATTTTCCTGGGTGAATTTTCTCATTTCTGTAGGGGCTCACACTTATTTCAAGGTATCCATGCAGCAATGTATGCAGTGCTTCTCATTGTGTGAATAAACTGAGGTTTGTATAACCTCATACTATGTGTATGTTAAAGTAAAACCCTCATGACATGGCCACATAGATGTAATAAACATAAAGATGCTTCTTTTCAGTAATAATGACCACATGAGTCTTTCAGCCTATATAATGTTGCAATATATTGTTTAGTCTATCTAATACTTTCTTATTTCTGTTTCTTTTCCATATAGTTTGTGACTTTCTAAGTTTCTGGCTTCTATTCCTTTCATTGTAACAGATCTTACAGCTTTTGTATTAAACTTACAAGGAGCCATGGCATGTTTAAAACTGTGCTGTCAGTATTGAGCAGCGACTTAAATGCATTGTAAATTACTTCTAAGGCATTTATAGGGCTAGAGATATATTAACAGACACCACAGATTACTGCAAACATAGACTGTATGCTATATTACAAAAATTATTTTTTTAATAAATGATTTAAATATGTTTTCCAGAGCATGTCTAATAAAATGAGTAGCCTTTATCACTGAATTAAAGTACCTTACTGGTTGTTGACAAGTTATAACTACTTAAAAAGCCATTCAGAATAATTGACAGTATTTGCGCGTATGCAGTGATCAATTTGTGGAAATGCTTTGCATTTGAAAGGGCATTTTCTAATCAAATTCAAAAACTGTATTTCTATTATGAAATTTTCAAGGTTCTTTCAAAGAGCACATAGGTTGGTCGCTCTGAAAGTAATGCCTTCTATATATTTCCGAGAGCACAGTAACACTATTTGAGAGACCAAATTCCCAGCTACAAAATATTATTTTTCAACATAGTCACTACTATTAGCTATGCAGTTTTGCAAGTCATGAACAAGAGCCAGCATGCTGCAATCTGCACCCACTGTTGTTACAACACTGCTGAAATGCACCACCCAATGCCTCACTGTGCTCACATCACTGTTTGGTCTCCTCAAGTGTACAGCAAGCATCAGTGAATGTCAGTGAGTGCTATTTTTTCCACGTGGAGTAATTTGATAACACATTTTTGCTTCATATGCACTTCCACGTCAGACATCATTTTGTGAGACTGCCCCTCTGCTGCCATCTGTTGCAAGGAAACAAAATGGGACAAAATGTAATTGAATATTGGTGGGAAAGTTCAGCTTCTGTTGCCACACCACCAACATTCATCTCTGATGTTGTGGGCTCATGTAATAAAATAGCAGGCATTACTTTTGGAGCAGTTCTCACAGAATAAAAACTGTCTATGTTTTTTAGATTTATTTGATCGTATTTTAATATGTTGCAAGGAAATACAGCCAGGCAAGAATGATGTCTGTGTTTTCAAACACTTCAATGCAATATGAAAATTTCAAAAGTATGTTATGCACTAGGTGAAAAATATTTAATAAAACATTCCCAAACTTCCCCAAGATGATCTCGGTGGGATAAACTACTATATTTTAATCCTCCAGAATAAAATAGTGCTATTTTAAATCATTTGAAGTGGTATAGAATAAAATACCCCCTGGAATAAAACAGAATGATTTATTTTGTTCAACACTGGAAGACTAGTTAAGGAGTGAGTGAACTGAAAGCTTTCTTCCTGGGCAATCTGTGGAGTAAGAAACAACAGGAGAGAGTGATATATGAGTAAAAAAGAACATTTTCATCTTGATTACAAAAAAAACTTCCATTGTGATTAATATTGTCCTCCCATCAAGACTAAGAGGAATCATTACCGATGTTGCAAAGAATGCAAAGCCTCCTTACCTCACTTTTAGGTGAGTTTGACTTCTGTTTGATTTTATTTTTTAGATGAATGAAGAGAATGCTACAATTGAAACTGGAGTGTGATGTGATGTGAGGAGAGGGTGGTCCCCAACCACCCATGGGGCAGACTGAAGCAGCTTCCAAACGTTCACTGTGCAACATAGATTGGTTCCCAGCACACAAAGCCATTTAATGGCGTGACCTGCAGCATTCCAGTTACTGCCAGCTCCTGGTGGCTGTGAATTTGGGCCCAACGCTGCTGAAGTACCCCAGGAGTGCTCAGAAATTAGATCTCCAAGTGTGTAATATTTTTGGCTAATGCAATTGAATCCAAGGGAAAAGATGAACAGGAGGCTGGAGCACAATCATTTGCCTGCCCACTCCTGGCCCCGCTTACTGACAGCTTGGTTAATCTGTCCCTGTGTGTATTTTACAATCCAAATTACACAGACTAAGTGCTCCCATGTTTGGAAGGATCCTCACCTCCTACAGTGTACCTCATCAAGCGTTGTAGATAAGTGACTTTGTAATGCCCTGTGCATGTAAACTTAAATTGCATATGCGGAAAAGTATGATAATACTTCAGAACTGACCTTAGGAATTGATTGCTGTTGTTTTATTCTGCTTTATTATTATTATTATTGTTGTTATTTGTCATTCTGTATAGGCTCTGAGAGGCAAAGGCAGCTCCGTTTTTAATTACTTGAAGTAGCTTGTAAGTAGCTGGAACAGCTTTTTTATGAAAACCTGATTTGAATATATTCCCGGCTGCACATAGACACCTATTTTAAAGGCACAGCATGCTGATTGTGGCCTTCTGCCAATCAAACAGTTGTCACTTGCTAGACAGTCCCAAACAACTTCTGCTCCTTCCTCAATTTGCTGTCTGTCTGACTGATGGAAACTGCAGGGCTTCTCCCCTTCCTCCCCCCCCTCTGCTCTCTTTTCTTTTCCTGAACTGATGTCACTGCACGGCAGGAGGATTCAGCCACTGCTGCTGAGAACAAGGCACTATTTGTGTTGGTGGCCTCAGGGCTTGGATAAGGGCTCCTGAAACAGAGCAGAGCAGATTGTCAGCGTAAATCTCCAAGAATCCTCCGCTTTCCACGTCTCCTTGGGGGTGGTTGTAGAGGTGAAGAGGGTTCAGTTAGTTTTATTTTGCTTTTTAAACTTTCAAAGCTCTCTCAAGACTGGCAAAAACAAAACCCAGATCCCAGCTCTGGGTTGTTTTTTTTATTATTATTATTATTATTATTATTATTATTATTATTTTTAGCTCTGGACAGCCAAATTATGTATAGATTGTATGTGGGTGTTATGGTCTGGCCCTGTAACCATAACACCCTGAGACCCAATCTGAAGTAAAGCTAACATGAGTGCCTGGAAATGTTTGTTTTTCTGCTTTAGTTCCATGGCACAGCTATGGGACAGCTTTGCTGCTACACAGGATCAGCAGTGAAAAACCTAACAGCCCAGTATCCCTACAGATGAGTTTTACTCCATCTGCTCCCTTCCTCTTGTTGGATTCCTTGCTTGCTTGCTGGGCTATAAGCACCAAACATTTGAAGAAATGTTCTCTCGTGGATTACTATAAATACTATAATTTCTCATTCCTGATTTTGGCCCTTCTGGATCCCTTATGGCTTCATGTGTGTTTTAAAGACTTATTGAACCAGTGACTTTCTTTGAATATAGTCAATATTTGGCTGCCAGCCACCTGGGGCAAAAACAACAGTGGTATCAATCCTGTACTTTATGGTTCTCTTTTATTTGTGGTTTCTAGATTTTTTCCACTTTTCAGGCAATCTTTTCACCATCAGTTTTGTTACGCTTCTGACCTTGTGATGGAGAAATAAAGCGTCTTAATTCAAGAAAGTAGAACACAAAAGAGTCTCCTCTGAAACATTACTTCTGATTATTAAAATTCTTACTTCTATCCTTAATGCTTCCTAAATGTGAAATGTTTTTTTGGTTATTGTTTTTGTTTGTTCTTGTTTCCCTCTTGGAAATGTAAGTTATTGCTGATGTCTTCCATGACTCACCATAGATTTTGGGCACAAGATACCCTTTTTTGTCTCTCAGTTCTTCCTTTTCTTGGCTTAAGTGGGATGCAATGCTCCTACTGACTAATAAAGGTAAAAAAAAAGGGGGTGAAAAGAAAGGTCCATGTCTTCTCTCTTCTGTACAGTATCTTTCTGGAAGTGCTCAAGCTGTTGGAGGAGACTGGCTATGCCATGGAACACTGTTTCTTGTTTACTTGTTGCCAGTTGTAACTATTATCTATGTTTTTCTCCTAGGATTTTATTTGAAGAATGCAATGGTTTTCATTTAAGTAATTGTCTTCAATGATAACCAACTGACTGCCAATGATGCCTTTTGCTTCTGTGTGTATGCTGACCTCTACACTGTATTGTTTTCTTATATGCTGGTGTCTGGGCAATTACAGAAATGAAGAATTGGAAAATGTACCTTCAGGTTGTTCTGCACATTTCCTTGTCATTGTGGATATAGGACATTATGTAGTGTTTAGTGTATTTTCTGTGTATAGAAACCATATTTCTTAGTATTTCCATTTGCTTTGTTTTCTATCTTCTCTCTATATCCCAAACACTACATTCAGCCTTTTCCATCAGACTTCTACTGTTAGTAAAATACACATCACCAATAAAAAAAATCTACTCCACCTCTCTGACTTCATCTCTTTTGAAGCCAACTCATGATTATTTTTCTTTAATCTCTTCTATGACAGTACGCATCTTACTACAGAAAATCTGTGCTTGATGTTTATGAAATTCAAATATGTTATAACATCGATTTGTCTTTCCATCTTTGTCAAATGTTTGTCCTCAGCTTTTTCAAATTTTCCTTGCAAAGCAAGTTTTCCAGGCCCAATGTCATTGTGTTTGCTTTTGGCTTTTTCTCAGAAATCGCAATCTGTCAATGTTAGAGCTGGCTCAGAATATCCAAGTGAAAAGCTTCTTTGTTTTGGTTTTTAATTGAAAAATAATTTTTGTAAAATTGGAGACAGTTCTCTTGGGAAAAGTATTTGCTTTCACCCCCTGCCCCAGCTGTGTTTTTAGGTTGGTATGGTCTGAATAGAGACATTCAGTTTTGTGAAACTGAATAGAAGCTCCTTGCTTCACATTTACTGCTCACAATGTATTTGTAAACCATTTGGGGATTTTAATTTCTTTATTTGTTTATTTTGTGAAATAATTAAAACACCTAATCACACTGCAGTCCCTCACCTGGTAGAAATCCTGTGTAGAATGTCTCAGAACAATGGAAGATCTTAGGAGATATAAATGGGCCAAGGCTTTCTTCTGCAATTAAAAAAAGAAATAAAGAAAAAAAATACTATCATTATGCACAATGGCAAGTATAATAGAAGAGGACAAATATCCAACTAAGATGAATTTTGATGGTATTGCTTGCCTTTCCCAATGGCAGTGTTGCAGAGTAATTATGATCTAGGCAGCTACAGGAGTTCTGTAGTTCTGAACCCAGAAATGTTGTGAACGTCTTCTCTCTGCTGCAGGTCAGCAGCAGGTTCATTCATTACTATTATTACTGATTTCCCAGAGAGATGTGCTTAATTAAGCTGGCTGCTACCATCACATGAATTTTAAGGCAAGCTGCTAATGTGGGCTATTTATTCCATGCACAATTGAGCACGCTGGCAATAGTGCCTATAATAATACAAAAATGTTGTTATGATTGCTAAGATTGTGTGCTAAAAGACTGACTCACTTGGCATCTGTAAGATTTAAAATATGTTGGCCAGGGTTTAACTTTAAAAAGGTCTTTTAATAATAATAATAATAAAAAAAAATCATGGTTTCTAAAATTTCTCATGACTCCTAGCAGAGCAACAGGGCAATTGTTTAAGCTGGTTTTAGCACCCCTCTCTAGGCACTCTGTTTTCTGTATTTACTGCAACATCTGGTATGCTGGGGCAATCCAAAAGGAGAAAAAAAAAAGAAAGCTGGCGAATGAAGAATCAAAGTCTTAGGATTAGCAATAACAAATTCTCGATTATATTGTGCTGTTTCTTCAGAAATCCTTTTGCATACACAAGGCCACTTGAGCAAGCTCATTATCTGCTGCTATGTCGAAATGCACTTCACCACTGCTCAGCCAAAACTAATGTATTTATTATTCATCTGATATTAAAACAGGCTTTAAGATGTGTAATGCTTTCTTTACCTTCAGCTGTTTTAATGAAAAATTATGAGCCAGAGTCTGAATGCAGACTTACTTGGCAGGAAAGACCTTTTTTTCGTCTGATTTTCAATTTGTATCTGCAAGGTGCTAAACTTTTAACTGGAAGTTATTTGCATGACAGTATTGTTTCTTCTGCTTTTGCCAGTGTTCATGTGGAAAGACAGGAGAGCACTTAATGCTTTGCAAAAATAAACCCTTTTTAACGTTGTGGTGGTAACACAAAACTAGGCACTATGAAAATTTGAGTTTATCACTGTTTTGCCTTGCTGTGGGAAATAAATGCACCCAATCACTGCTAGTGTCTTGTACTGATTTTGAAATAACAACAACAAAAAAAAAGCAGTATATCTAAACATAATACCTCTGAGCAGGACTCAGAAATGAAACAATTGAGCGTGATGTTCCCATATGATGTTGGAGCCGTGACAGCCAGGTTGAGCCTTAGAAACCAAAGCAGAGAAAGCAAAGTTATTTTCTCTTTCTCATTCTACCGAGACCTAGAATGGCATATTTATTTTTATATATATACATATGCCAAAATAGTGGATTTATATGTGTATATAAATGTCAGAATCCGTCTTTTTTTTTGCCAGCTGGGCCTCTTCACCCAGACCCAGATTTGAAGATGCTCCTGCATAGGAGACTGTGAACCTTGAGCAGCAGTGTGACAAGGTAAAACTGAGCTCCTTTCTGTCAGGTGCCCTTACAGAAATTGATAGTACCACTTTCATTTTCCAGTCCTTCTGCGATTTGGCTGACTGGGTTTACAGTTGGGAACGAGGAGATTATTTCTGTGTAAGCAGATGAAGTATCCAAGCTTGGCCTATATTCAGCTTTAATTGTTTAAAATAAAATATTGAGAGAAATCAGCAGGAGAATGGAAAAATCATGCTGTATAAGTTAGAACGCGTTCGCCCTCTGTGAAGCTAAGGCTAATGATAATAGGCTTGCACGTTGGTGAAAACAATAGAGTTTATTTACAGTGTGTTAAGTTTCTGTTTTTGTAATGCTGAAGTGCACACAGGCAAGTATCTGCGGTAAAGCAACATGAGCCAGGCCAGACCTTGATAGGCATGTGAATTCTGCCAGAATGCTTCAACATGACAAATGGAAAATGTGGAGGACGTGGCAGGACTGAGAGAGAAATAAACAATGGGGAAAGCTGCAGAGAGCTTGTGCTTGGTGAAACAAAAGCAGCTTGTGTGGGAACTCCTGTGTAAATATTCATCTTAGGTCATATTCCATGCACTTTGTTACTGCAAAAAAAAAAAAAAAAAAGATCCTATCGATGTCTATTGTCTAATAAGGCAATAAAGTATGCTGATGCTGACTAGGTGTGAAGAAGAAGCAATGATCTCCATGGCTACGTTTTTACTAGTAAATAAACCAGTGAAATGCCCAGAGAGTTTGTGAAGTCTTCCTCTTCAGAGATCTTCAAAAGCCACCTGGGCAACTGCTCTGAGTGTCCCTGGTGAGCAGAGGTTGGAGCAGTTTCCTCCCAAAGGTTCCTTCCCAACCTCAACCATTCTGTGATTTTGTGTGATATTGGGTTGTTCCCTGGTCTTGAAGTCACACATCCAGGGAGCTAAGAAGCTGTTCTTCAAATAGGCTGTCTGAATCTGGACCTTGGACCTATGCTAACTCTTGAGCCACCACCAAGTGTGGGTCTGGATGACTGGTCTAGGCTGTGCTCAAGCTGTCGGTTTTGTAGGACAGATGTCAGCACATCAGGGCTGGTGGTTCTGTTCTTGCCATCAGCTCCTGGAGTTGTAGCTCCTGTCTATTCATCTTTTTGGAGTGTGCTGTGCATTACATCTGAATTTTGACTGCCTGGTATACACAGAAGCCAAATCAACCCCTCCTGCACAGAACTTCTGCACATCTTTTGGTTCACTAAGGCTTTCTGAGGAGCAGACACCTTTCTCTAGCTGTCTTGGCTGTTCAAGTGACAGGTGAAGCAGCTATGGAGTCTCGTCCAAATGGATCATAGGATCTTTCAAAATAGTATTTAAAATACTATTGACTGCAGTATTGGAGAAAATGTGAAATCACTTCAGTTTATGGAAAATGAATTTTGAGGAAATGTCAGATTATTGAGAAAACTGTCTTGTCATGTTGCCCCCAGAACAAATCTTATTTTTCCTGGGCCTCTGCACCCAAGGGAAGCAGACTGAGTGGACCTCTGGCTCTTGCTATGTTCTCAGCAGTTTGATGCTTTTTTTTCAGTGATTCTATTAGTCAAAGCACCAAAGAAAATTCTTCATCTTGGACCAGAAACCACATATCCCCTCCAACTGTTATTTGAACTATTAGCTAGACCACAAGAGTTAGACTGCACCTTTCCTAGTCTCGATCTCTCACTTCTACATAGAGATGAAGCTTCAACAAGAAATGGAAACAGTTTGATCCCTCATCTGCCTCTGGGATGTGGGAGTAATCGCATCAAGTCCCCTCACGCTGAGAGGAGCCTCTAAACAATTTCCAGCTCCCCGTGCCAATGCTGTACTTGCAAAATGATTTCACGAAGGTGGAGAGCGAAAGCAGTTTGCTTACCGTGATGGACATTAGGATTGAAATGTCTGAGTGAATTAATGAGAAATCCAAATGCATCAAGGCATCCTGGGCTCTCAAGTGGCATTTGGGAGTCTGTGCTCAGCTGCCTAGGGAGCTCTGTGGTCAAAGCACAGAAATCAATTGCTTTTAGGTATTTCCAAAGGTGACGAAATGTCTGGGAATATCTGTTCAGTGTAGATTAGTTCTTTTCTTCAAGTCAAATTCAGGAGAAAAATCCATCTCCAAATTTTTCTTTTTTCTTCTCATTGTTCTTATATTCTTCCCTCCAAGAAGTGTTCCTAACAATGAAAAACTGTGCACGTATTTCCAGAAACACGAGGAAAAATGAATAGATGCAAATGTGGTCAGCAAGTATATTGGAGATGTTAACAAGGTGGGTACTCAGCTGAAATGCCATGTTGGTGCACACTTGTTGTGACTGTGATGCTGAGTACCATCCACAGAACCAAGCCTTCTCTTAGTCCTGGCTGGGTCTAGCAAGCAAATTGCTGGAACCCCTGAGTTGTGGGCAGTTCCTGGCTGTGCCCTGGCATTCAGCAAGGGGTTGCACTGCTTTGTTGCACTCTTTCTTCTCATTGCCTCCTGGATCTTTTCCCTTCTGCAGCCTCCTGAGCTGCAGTCTCCAGTGCTGTTTATCCAGTCCCTGAGGGAGGTCAGACCTGGCTGCTGCCTCTGCATACCACTGTAAAAAATTGTGATAATGACCTTAATTTTACAGATGAGCAACAAGCCTTGACAAATAGGCTTTATAAAAATTGTTGTGTTTAAAAGGTTCCTGCAGACTTTTGAAAGAGTCAGGATATTTCATAGGAAATGGGGGAAAAAAACAACAAATCATTTAATGTGCTTTTTATCCACAGCTTAAATGGAGGCTTCAGGAAAATGAAAGGGACACCTTTAAATGAGTGCTAGCCGTTTTCTATTGACCTCTGGATATTTCAGTCCTGCTTTGGAAAAACAGTAATTATTTTTCTATGATTTCTTTCTCAAGTGGTCTTGTTATTCAAGCAGATGCTTTTATTTGTAGAATGGAAACCTTTTTTATTTTCAGTAAAATGCAAGGCTTTAGTGAAGGGAAAATGCAAATCTAACATCACTCATCTCCTCTTTCTCGTAGACACAAAAATCTTTTGTTCCTAAACAAAAATTAAGTGTGGAAGAAAAAAAAGTCCCTATCCCACGACTTGAAAGAAAATGTAGCAATGCCTATCAAGCTCTCCTTCTATTTCCTCTGGTATTTAAGGAGGCTCAATTATATTTTCTTGTTGGCAGTACAGTTCTTAATTATGCAGTTGTCTGTTTATTTTGAATAACTGAAAGACTGTGCCATAAGAAGAAGCAGAGAGGCAAAACAGAGGGAGAGAGAAGGAGCAGATAGAAACTCATTACCTTTTGCGAACTGCTAATCATTGTAAATAGCCACAGAGGCCTGAGGAGATTGCAGAAAATTACTATCAAGCATGAAGGAATAAAAATTCCCTAGACTACATTACTAAATAAATAAAAAATAAAAGAAATCTTCTTGGTACTAAAGCAACTAGACTGGAAAGAGTAATGGAAATGAAGCACAGTAAGGGGTCCTGGCAACTACTGTAAGCAAAAAAAAATACAATAAAATGAGGTAGGGAATGGAGAAAAAAAAATGGATTTTGTCATTTTACACAGACGATATTGGTAGAACACATCTCTGCATCAGAGAATGTTCTTTCATTAGCAAGACTTGGCAAAGCCTTGTTGTTACTTGTTTTTTGATGTCACTTTCCCAGCTGTTCAGCCTCCTCCTCCACTGGCTGTTAGCTGTAGTGGAGAGCCACTTTGCTCCCCAGACAGGCTGGCAATGGAAAGCAGAGGCTCACAGAGTCCAACAAGGCTAGGCAAGTCCCTGGCTGCCTCCAAGAGGGCTGCAGTGGTTTCCATCTCCAGCTTTCACCTCTAGTTTAAACTCTTAGCCCACAGCCATGCTCTTGAGGATGGATCAAAGTCAGGGATAACAGAGAGAAAACTCCTGGAACTGAAACTAATATCGAGGTAGCAGCCTTTTGCAGGCCCTGCTTCATGAATTCTTTGGTGGTGCCCAAGCCACTTAAGGGCTTTACTGCTTACATGGCTAAAGCCAGGAAGCTGCCAAGTGAATTCTTTGCTGAATGTTAGAACTATAGATATGGAAGCCTTCCCTTTCAGGTTTTATCCTTTTCATTATTGCAGAAGATGAAAGTAAGTCATTAAATGGGAATATTGCTCTTTGTGTACAACAGAGACCTGCTGAAAAAAGCAAAAAGAAAAGTGTAATCTAAGGTCTTATATTTCACAAGGAAAAAAAAAAAAATTACCTCTCCAAAGCAAAAGAATAATGAACTTCATTTTGCTAAAGAATAGTTCAGAAAAAGAGGAACAGATTGAAGAAAAATTGTGTCCTGTATTTGAGGATTTATTTTCCTGGCTGTGTTTTTGTCTTTTTATATTTAGAGTTAACTTCTATTCTGTAGTTTCTTTTGTTTGGAATCTGTTCTTGAAATGCTAAACTGATGTAAAATCATGGAAACAGTTCAAGAACACAGAAGAAACATTTACATTAAAACATTTTAGGTTAATATTCAGCTAAGTTTCCAAAAGGAATCTCAACAATTCCATATCCAAACTCTTTCACCTATAGATTTTTTAATGCATACCAAAACTAGAAATAGGCACTTGGGTGCAGAGGTAGGAGATGTTAATTTTTTGCTGTTGTCACACTGATAACTTATTTGATCAGTTTTCTATATTAAGAATGAATTTGTTCAGTCAAAAAGAAAAGTTTTTGTTCACCTTTGACTCAGCTTACTTAAGGCAGCATAAAACCTTAAACTCTTTATGGTCTGTGCTATCCTCATGGTGGTGTCAAATCACATCAATCCTGGATAACTGTCCATTCTGAACTGTGAATGTTCAAAACATGGCTGTTGAAACTCCAAGTCTATTTAGATTCTTCCCCCTTCCATTCTGAAAGCATCCTTAATACTGTGGTGCTTCGGTGCACTGAGGACTGCTGCAGGAGCCTGGGTCAGGCTCAGTGATGCTCACTTGTGGATGGATGGGATTGTCCTCCTGGGTGTCTTTTTGAATGTCTTTTCCCTATTTTCTGTGCAGTGTTGAGCACTTTCCAGTGGTGCTGGTGTCATACTGGATCAAGCCACGTTCAACAGCTCACTGCAATGAAGCTTATTCAGTGAGAACATATAAGATAGATGCTTTGCTGATGATACATACAAGGTTCATGCTTTCCATGGCAAACAGTTTATGTGCAAATTTTATGTTACCATTTCATGCAGTACTAGGCTGCTGGCTTAGCTTAGTGTTAAACCAGTGTGTCCAGGACCTATGTCTAGCACCAGCTTCAGGATCTTGATCCATTTCTAAATTGTCTTCTGATGTTCAGCCCAATTCTCTTGTGAGGACCTTGAGAAATGCATCGTGTGAACAGTTCATTCTGTATCAGCCCATTTAGCATAATGCTAGTTATGCCTTGGGAAAAGGATGAAGAGGTTTAAATGAGGAAATTATTAATGAGGAGTAAGGGAAGAACAAAATTTAGGTTTGTTTTAAGTCTTAAGGTCCTGCAAAGGGGAAAAAATACGTATGGTCTAGAGAGATGGACATATAATTTTATGTTGATTTTTATATCAGAGGCCAGTTGCTTGTTATTCTTGTTAGGAGTCAGATGATATACTTTTATAATGAGAAGGAATTGAGAATGAGGTTGTTCTGGATAAACCTTTGCTCACAGGCTGATCACTCTCCCTCTGGCGACTGCTGGATCTGCATTGCAGTTCTCTGACTTGGGATGAATGCTTTTGTATACACTGACCTCATGAAAGCTGTAAGAAATTGAGTCCTCAACTGATGGCCAGTTGTAGGTCAGTTTAATAAATGCCAGGCCTGACACTTTCCTTTTGCTGATTTGGCTTTTTCTTAACCCAAATTTACCGTGTGTTCCTTGGGCCCAGGTCAAGAGTGTTAATAGCAAACTGAATTGACTCTATAGAGCCTTTTCTATCCTGCACCTCTCCTCTTTCCTTTTGCTTTTACTTTCTCATCCTGTTGTCCCTATTACACTTAGTAGTTCATTTCAGAAACGTGTGTGAAATTTGTCAGTCCCCAAAAGAGTAAGGAAATGGAAAAAGTAAAAAAGTACCACTCCACTGTAATTTTCTGCTTGTTCAATACTGATTGCAATTCTCTGGCCTAACATCTTTTTTTTCCTGGGAAAAGGAAAAAGAAAATCAGAGCACACATACATGCCATCAGACCATCACAAAGGTGCAATCTGCAGCTTCATTTTCACTCTTGCAGTCTCCTTTTTTTTTTTTTTTTACTATTTCTGGCTAAGCTACCATTGTTAGTTTCTTATTTATTGCTTGTACAGATTTGCTTTTACATCTTAAAACCCTCCTGCTCTGTTCCCACGTGCCCTGTGTAATGTGCTGAGTTCAGTGTACCAACCAACATTACATGGTAAAAGTGAGCAAGCAAATACCCCTTAGCAAAGCACCCTGCTCTCCTTTACAGAGGAATATCAGATAACTACAACTCCACAGTCATTGATGAGACCCAGATCCTAGGCAGTTGACCATCTCAGAGTCACAGTGTGTATTTAAATAGTGATGTATTAAGATGCAGATGACAACTTGAACACCGAGTAGTTCAGATAGACACTTTTATGCAGCTTATGTTTTCCATGAGATTACTGTCATCTTTCTATATTTTATTTTACATATCTCAGGTTTCAAGACGTTTTTCTAAGAACCTGTTTTCCAAAAGAAGTGTTGTTGCAGAGATGTGCATCCTTGCCAGAACTCTGCTTTATATAAATCTCAAACTCACAATTCAGCCTCAGCATTACAGATCTGATACCTACTTTCCTAACACAAAACAAAAAATTAATAAAGAACAAAACAAAACATAGTTGGCCTTCAGGAAGTTTCCACCCTGACGTGGTCCAGGGTACTACACAGAAATAATGTGACCTTCTCTTAACCCTTCAAGAAAGTCATTCTTTTCTTTCCAGACTGGAAGCTTTCCACCAGTAATAGTGCTAAGGGCTGAGCATGTTTGTGTTAGACCATGCAAGAGTGAAATAGAAATATTATGATAGCAGAAGTACAGTGGTGTGTTCCTTGGCACAGATGCACTGAAATTTATTTGAAGAGTTGAGGGTAGTGTCAGATGCCTGTTTAGTATTTTGAAAGGCTGTGCTTACCCCGTGTATACAAGGGTGACATAAGTCACAGGGCGGCCATAACTCAGCAAGATGAAATGAAACATGAAGTCATTAAACTACATAGTATTGCCCTTCTATATTTAATTACATTTCAATAGATAGCCAAAGACAAAATATGCTCCTGATAGACCAAATTCAAAACTCGAGAATAAGATAGACTTCACTGAAAAAATTTGTTCAAGGGAGATGAGGAAGATTAGTTCTTTTAGATTTTCATGTTTGTTTGGTTGTTCTTCTTTTCCTCTAGCATTGTTTTAGGTAGTGGTGTTTTAGTATTTTGACTACTCATTGGAAAACAGCTTATGAAAATAACTTAATTGGAGATTAGAGAGTTCACATACTTCAATCAAACTTTACTGGCCCTTCATCCTGACAGCTTCACTAGAGAAATCATTTACTTCCATAAAAACATAAAGCCATTTTCTTTCTGAGTGTTTGTATTATCTATGAATACTCTGCTCCATACCAAAAGCAAACATACATCAGCTCAGATTCCAGTAGTGCCATCTTTCTAAGTGTGTTTCCTCAGTGTGAAGCGTTTCAACACTGATTTCAGTTCAGCCCTGAGATTTTGTGGTGTGTCCAAGTGATTTTTGAAGAACCTGTGTTTTTTGTTTTTCTTTTTTCCTGAGGTACTCAGTGGAGTTATTCCTATGTTATAGAACAAATGTTCCATGAAATGCATGTGGTGTGACCTGGTGTTCTAAGGGAGGGCAAGGGAGGGAGGATGTCAATTAATTTACAATTCCAGGATTTTGTGTTGTAATCTGTAATATTTTGATCTCTCTTCTTCCTGTTCTGGTAAAACAGAATTTTTGAATGAACCATAATGAAACTCAGATTTAAAATTCCAGACATGTTTATCACCCAAATAATAAAAAAAAAAAAATGTAATCCCATTTCTTATGGTAAGTATAGCAGAAAAAAAATATGATGCACGTTGGTATTGCCTTTATCAGTATATTGTAAGTTTCAGTGAACAATGACATTCTGAAATAAGGGGATCACGGGTGTGAATTCTGTGCAAATGCAGTGTAGTAGCAGGATCTGTGCTGAAAAAATGAGAAGAAAAAAAAAATAATCAGATTTTGATCCAGAGAGTTTCCTTACAATAAAAACAGTGCTCATTTAACTGCATGAAGCGAGTGACTCAAACTTGTTGAATTTTCTATTTGTCTTTGATATCTTTGCTTTGCTTTTGCACTGCAGAAATCTCAGGGGCTTTCAGGAACATAACAGTGTACAGTAAGCCATTAGAACACAGTGCATGAAGTTCATCTATGATTTCTGCATATAATCTAAAGTGATGAAAAGAAATCACATTTATGTGTGACAAACTCACCTTGATCTGCCTTTTACCATGTGATCACATCAAAAGAGAACCAAAATTTTTAAAATACTTTTCAGCACTCCTAAGGGAGAGTTACAGAGCCGGTTGAACATTTAAGAAAAATGAGCATTTTAGAAGAATATCACTTTAACTACCATGTCGCAGTTCTCAACAGCTACAGCTGATCATTTTGTTTATTGGTAGAAACAGATTCCAAATTAGCTATAAGATACATATGTATTTATTTGCCCTTTCCTTTCCTTTTCTTTTTTTTCTTTCTTTTTTTTTTGTTAAAGAACACGCTGCACATTTAGATAATCACGTAACCTACAATGTTACAGTGATATAAATTTTGCCACAGATGGATAGTTAGATAAATTAATCTATTTAGTAACAATTATAGAACAGAGGTGGATTTAGTAAGCAACGATGTAGGCAGGTGATGCCTCACCTTCATTAAAACAAAGACTATTTAAATGATTTTGAACATTAGAAGCCGGCCAAGTGTTAATGAAAAGTCAAATCAGATAATAATTCAGTAGGGCCCACAATTCCAACTACAATAAATGTACTCTGACAAATAGAAAACATTCAGCCCTTATAAAATGATAAATATCAGCAAAATTTGCAAAATTAGGAAAAAAAGAAAAATACAACCCATTTCTTTTCCCCCCATTTGATAAAAAAGCAGTAGGAACCTAGGAAACAAACCTCAGTTTAATATCTGCTAATGAATTTTTGTTTTTTATTAAACATTCTTCTATCTCATTTCTTTCTGCTTGGCTAACACTTGAAACTAGATACAGCTGGTAAATGTGTTTATCCAGTTCATGCAAAGCCAATCTGATAATCTGTATGTCAGCACATCATTTTTGCACCGACATGTGTCTACCTAATAGGATGGTGACCCTCCATGCTATATTTCTACCTGGATATAATTTCGAACCAAATGGTATCACAGCCTCATCTCTAAGCATATCCAAAGACTGATTTCTCTGAATTCATCTGGTTTAATCCCGCTTGACAATCTACAAACTTAATCAATAGAGTTACACATTGGTGAGATTTGCACATATCAATTTATCTTTTCATTTTCATGCATGCCAAGAGAAATACCTTTCCGAAGCATCATTCATAGACAAGGTTAATACTAATTTAATTCCCTTTAACAGTAATCTAAATGAAACGTCTCCAAGAAAATGAAGAATCGGAGAGGCTTGTTATGAAATTCAATCAGACTCCTGCTGATTCAGCAGTACAGTTTTATCAAATGATGGGTAGGCAGGCTTAAGCAGTGGGCCCAGGAGAACCTCATGAGGATCAACAAATCCAAGTGTGGGTCTTACACCTGGGTCATGGCAACCTTTTCTATTAATAAAAGCTGGGGAATGAAAGGATTCAGCACAGCATGCTGAAAAGAAATTGAAGGTACTGATGGATGGAAAGCTGGTCATGAGGCAGCAGTGTGCCCTCACAACCTACAAAGCCAACCAGGCCAGCAGGTTGAGGGTGGTGATCTTGCCCCTCTACTCCTTGCAGGTGAGATCGCTGAAGGAGTAACTAAGAAACAATGGGACAGGCTCTTTAGCAGGTTCTGTTGTGATAGGATAAGGCAAAATGATTTCCAAAAGAGGGAACATTCAGATGGGATATAAAGAAAAAGTTTTTTACAATAGGGAGGCACATAGGTTGCTCAGAGAGGTGATGTATGCCCTGTCCTGGGAGACATTCAAGGTCAGGCAGGAGCAGGCTTTGAGCAACCTGATCTAGCTGTGAATGTCCCTGTTCTTTGCAAGGGAGTTGAACTCCCCTACAACAGGGAGTTGGACCTATAATTGTCCCTTCCAACTCAAACAATTCTATGCTTCTATGATCTACATTTCTCTGTCTTTCTAGACATAGACATAGATATTCAGATATCTCACTCTGTGTTTCAGAAAGTTGTGCCTCTCCCCATCATGAAGGAGTCGGTGTCAGGAAATTTCTTAGGTACCAATACTGTGTAGGAATGTGACAGGGAATGGATTTTCCC
The DNA here is from genome assembly GCF_987193195.1 of Phasianus colchicus. Classification (NCBI taxonomy): domain Eukaryota; kingdom Metazoa; phylum Chordata; class Aves; order Galliformes; family Phasianidae; genus Phasianus; species Phasianus colchicus. The sequence continues at coordinate 5,552,744 of NC_143438.1, forward strand.
AGATTCACTCTGAATCTGGATTCAGATACATGGCTTTGTTCATTTGATCAGGAAAAGGATCAGGGCCGCCAGCAACTAATTCACCTAGAAAAAAATAATTAACAATGAGAAAAGGCTTGAGTTCACTTTTTTTTTTCATCCCTTGCTTGTCATCAGTTCCTGTGCTGCCTTTCATCAGGGAAGGTGAGCCAGGTAAAAGCCAAATCCCCTTCTCAGGAAATTCAGTTCCTAGGAAGCAAGGCTTCCTGAGGGAGAGATGCCTAGTGTGCTACAGGCCAATTAATGTGATACAGGCTTATCCTGGTGTTATCAGCATTCCACATCATGACATCATGCAGCAAGCTCTTTGGTGCTGGAGCTGGGGAGCTGCACTCCCTGCAGTCTGGGACACTGGTAGTCTCAGCTATTTGCACTTCCTGGGTCCTGGTAACATTGGCTATTCTGAGTTAAGTTTTGGCTTTCCGAGAGGAAGATACACTGAGATGAGACAGACCACAGTTCCCAGAAGTCTCCAGTACTCCCCACATGATTTCTGATTCCAGGCAAAAGAGGTAGAATAGCAAAACAATCGGTGAGAAGACTCTCTTCTGCTTCAAGTAGCACCATGAGCAACATGGCTGACTCCTCCTCCTTCCATTTCTTTGTTACCTGTAACTCCTTTTCACATCATACTGTCTTAAATTTTTTTATCATTTGTAGTAAATTAGTTACCCTTCCTTATCTTGGTCGAGCCCTTTGTACTTCTTCACCCCTGGAAGAGAGAAAGGAGGAGAAGGAAGCTCTGTCACTTGTGATAGAACCAACTAAACCATGACAACGCTAACTAAGGAGTCAGTCAGTCCTAGAAAAACAAGTCAAGTGGAAGCAATCATCTTGCAGCAGTGTGGCAGGTTTAATGGAAAGGGTACAAAGATGATCAGAGGGCTGGAGAGCCTCCCCTACAAACACAGGCTGATGGAACTGGGCTTGTTTTGCCTGGAGAAGCAAAGGCTATGAGGAGACTTCGTTGCAGCCTTCCAGTACCTAAAGGGAGCCTACAAACAGGAAAGGAATCAACTCTTTGCAAGGGTAGATAATAGCAGGACAAGGGAAAATGGTTTTAAGTTGAAGGAGGGAAGATTCAGATTGGATATCAGGGGGAAGTTCTTTACTAAGAGAATGGTGAGATGCTGGAACAGCTGCCCAGAGAGGTTGTGGATGCTCTGTCCCTGGAGGTGTTCAAGGTCAGATTGGATGGAGCCCTGGGCAGCCTGGTCTAGTATTATAAATGGGGAGGTTGGTGGCCCTGCCTGTGGCAGGGGAGTTGGAGATTCATGATTTTTGAGGTCCCTTCCAACCCAAGCCATTCTGATTCTATTATTCTATTATTCTATGAAAGCTGAAGGTAAAAGTGAACACCGGGATTCCATACTCTTCTCCAAAGCTTATCTTGGCCTCTGACAGAGCACTTCCCATTGCAGTTTCTCCTTCTTTTTTAACAACCTATCACAGTAGTTACCATGAAGCCTATGGGACTGCAGACCCCATTTGCTGGGTTCTGAATAACAGCTGATAACTGTAATGTGCCAGACTGATAATGATAGGAGATCCACTTCAGGAACTGTTAAAAAACAGCTCAAGATTGTGCAACAATAGGTTATTAAACCTCAACAAACAAACCTAACTGATTGAGTCAGACTACAGAAAGCAGTTATTTTTCCATTCTTCATGCACACACATAACATCATCATCCACACTAATCAGAGCTGTGCATGCAGATGTGACTGCAGAAGTGCCTGCATACCGTATGGCTCTGTTAAGTTATTTATAATGCTGGAAAATGGAAATGCTTGCGACTTTCACTGACAGAATATGGTTTTCACTCTCCTTAAGCCAAATGCCTCAAAGCAGTGAATAATTTATTTAGTATGGATTTGTCAAAGACATGACAGACTTCAGAACACTGAAGGAACCGAGTTGTAGTATAGAAACAGGAGAATGTTTAAAAAAATGTTGGTGCATTACAATCCTAAAGCATATCTAAAATATTGTACATAGCTGGCTTAGCGAATACACACATACACAATTTATGATAAGTTTTGTGGTTTACTGTGCATTTTCCAGACATGCACTGTGTCCTCCCTCTCTTTGCTAATTTTCATGATTGGCCTCTTCTTTTCTCTGTGTAGAAAAATACCACATCAGTGCAATCTTAATTCTGGTTAATAGATGAAATCCTCAGGCCTCAGAAAGCACCTTTCCCATCTCTCCTAAATAGTTTCATCTTCTCGTGACATCTTTGCAGTGCTTCTTTCTTACTACTCTTGTTCTCCAGAGTCATAAAGTATAATGATAAAAACACCAGGTACTTCTGATGGGAGTGCAAACAGTCCTTAGAGCGTGCCCTCTTCCAAGTTTGAATGGCTCTAGCTCACAAAAAGCATGTATAAAATTGGTACTGTTTTTTCTTGAAAGTTGCTCTGTTGAGAGATATGTCTGTCAGACTACAGCTAGGGCAGGCTGCTGTGGAGGTCTATAGGCAAAGTATGGAACTTGATAAGCCCATAGAGCAGAGAGCCTGATCCCTCAGCCACAGGAAGCAATTCTGCATTTAGACAGAAAAAAAAAAAAGAAAAAAAAAAACTTTGTGGTCTCATACGATACGCTGAAGTCATTGTATTTTATAATATTCCCTGCTTGGTGCCTTTCCTTGAAAAGTAATGTTATTCAATAGAATTAATAACAGTAGAAAACCATATAGTTTTATTATATTATTATAATCCATCCTTAATTTGATTATTTTTTTTTAACCACTGCATCTGAAACATTCACATTTCTATTCTGCAATTTAGGTGATGGCTTTTTCATAGAATCCTAGAAGGTTGGAAAAGACCTACAAGATCATCCAGTCCAACTGTCTGCCTATCACGAATAGTTCTCACTAAACCCATACCATTGCAGCTCCTGACCATTTTTTTGGAGAAGGAGTATTTCCTAGCGCTAACATCCAGCCTGAATCCCCACAGTGCATTTTGAGGCCATTCCCTCTAGTCCTATTGCTAGTTACATGGGAGAAGAAGCTGACTCCCATCTCACTACAACCTCCCTTCAGATAGTTACAGCTATTTTTTCCCTGGTCCTTTCTTCTTGAATTTATTAGTGATCCTTTCTTCAAAAATCATTGTGGTTTGGCACTGCTGAGCTACCAAAAATAGCATTGCCTGACTGGATGACCTTCAGTGGAGCTGGCTGGCTGGTTACCAAGATGGAGTCTATTTCGTTCCATGACTTGCATGACATGGGAAGTCAGAAATGCTTCAGTTTTGAACTAGTCATAATGATGAATCAGTTATTACTGCTTTGAGCAAAACTTTGGTTTTGTAAGACCTTTTATAAGTAGAAAAATTAAATTGTTTATTCTGTGAATATGTTTCCATCCATTCCATATTCAACTAAATATTTATTTTCATAGGTATATTAATAAGTGCCTGTGTTATTTTGAGTTCCCTTTTGTTCATCAAAATGTGGATTTTGTAAAGAGACAAGAATAAACATTCTGAGATGAGTATCAATTGAGTATTTTTGAGTGAAAATGAACAAAATCTTTGAAAGCATTTTGTGAGGTCCAGCTGTATTTTCCAATTGTTCACAAAAAAGATTGAGTATTTGGGAGTTTCTTGCTGAGAGTATGTACAGCATTAGAGGACATTTAATATATTAAGTAACTACTTGTAGTCCATAAAGTATTAAAATATTAATATCTCTTTGGTGACCTTTTTTGTTGGTCCATAATATTTTTCAACAAACTAAGGCAGCCAATATTTGGATAAAAAAAATTATCTGGCACTCTGCAGACATGGTACATGACAATTGTTAGTGAGAGAAGATACTTATACATGTAAAGCAAATGCTGGTCAATCTGAGAAACAGAACAAGTGAGAAAACAGCTGGTGTAAGGTAGTAAACCTGGCAGGCAGCTGAGCACCACACACAGCCACTTCCACTCTCCCTGTGTGTTGGGGAGAGAGTCGAAAAAAGATATTCATGGGTTGATAGAAGGAAGGAAGGAAGGAAGGAAGGAAGGAAGGAAGGAAGGAAGGAAGGAAGGAAGGAAGGAAGGAAGGAAGGAAGGAAGGAAGGAAGGAAGGAAGGAAGGAAGGAAGGAAGGAAGGAAGGAAGGAAGGAAGGAAGGAAGGAAGGAAGGAAGAAAGGAAGGAAGGAAGAAAGGAAGGAAGGGAGGAAGGGAGGAAAACAAGTGATTCACAAAGCAATTGCTTACTACCAGCTAACCCATTTCTGAGCAACGGAAGCTCCCCCTCCTCCCCTCTAGCCACTTCCCTCACTTGTGTAGTTCCACGTGACATCATATGGTGTGGAATATCCCTTCAGCCAGTTTGGGTCAGCTGTCCTGATTCTGTCCCTTCCCAGCTCGTTGTGCCCCTCTATCCTCCTCACTGGCAGGGCAGTGTGAGAAGCCAGAAGTCCTTGACTTAGTGCAAACACTGCCCAGTAACAACATAGATATGTTATTGAGATTATTTTCATCCTGAATCCAAAACACAGTACAATACTGGCTACTAGGAAGAACATTAACTCCATCCTAGCCAAAACCAAGACAATATCCACTCTTAATTCTATATGTGATGTTCTGGTCCATACTTTCCAATACATCCTCATTAATCAACACCGTCCTTCCTATCTTTTGGTATATATGCACAGGTAAATGGTGAACAGTTAAGTTCTTTACTATGAGAGTGGGAAGATGCTGCCCAAAGAAGTTGTGGATGCCCTGTCCCTGGAGGTGTTCAAGGTATAATTCCCTTAGACTGTGGGCCAACCCTTTAAAAATTTCACTGAATTCTTTTCATCCTTGACCTTCAGGTCCAGCTATCATAATCATTCTTCAGGACAGAAATGATCATGGGGATCATTTGTGGCAGTGGATTGTTGCATGCTGAAGCCAGTCCTGGTTCCATCACCACTGCACTTTGGTTCCCTACAAGATTAATTCTTCATTAGTTTGGAGTGCTCTTCTGTAATACCACTGATATGACATATACTATCCATAGCAATTATGGTGTACAATACCATACAACAATTGGCATAGTACATTTCAGTTCATGTCTTGGGTTATTCTCACCCAAAAGAAGCACTACATTCACCCCCTAACAGTGTCTGGAAATCAGTTGTATCAATTTGTTTAATAAAGCCTCAAGAAAAAAAAAAAGAAATGTAAATTCAACTAATTAATTTTAATACCGTATTAAAAGTGTAACAGAGATCTAATTTGGGAATGCAGTAATCAATACATAAGGAGACAAAGTAGAATGCAGTCAAAGATACCATCAAAAACTACTGAAGATATGGAAACTCCTGGGAATACCTCCAGCTGAGATTGGATAATATCTTGTGGTGTTGAAACCAGTGATGCTGTTTTGTTTGTAACTTAGAAAAGATTAGTGTGTTGTTATCAACAAATTAGGCTTTTCATAATAAATTAGGCCTTGGAATAATTGATTCCATACTTGACCATGATTTCTTTCCCTGTGGGGTGGAGAGGAAGAAAAGGGCAAAAAAACACTCTGTAACAGAGACAGGCTACTGAAAAATTACCCTAGAAACCATTCTTCTCTCACAAAACTTACATATTTAAAGCTGAATATATATGATGGATTGAGGTTAAGTAATGTGGTATAAATATTTATACTACACACTCATATTATACATGTTTTATATAGTATACAGGAAAAAAATGTTCTGATGGGGAATTTTTTTGTTCAGATACCATGACATAATTTAAAAGTACAGCTTTTTCAAGTTTAAATGTTATCATGCACCAGTCAAATGCAAACAGTGCATGCTGTAATTGTGGTGTTACACACAGGGTTTATTTTAGGGTTGCTGTGAAATTACATCAAGAAGAGTTAGAAGCCCCCTTAATTCTGAGTCATACCTTCTACCTGACTAATGATTGACCTGTGGGAACTTCAGGCAGTACTTCATTTTTAAAGTCTGGTGCTGTACAGCTAAATAATATCCCCAGGTTACCTTAACTATTCCCAGTTAGATTAATCAACTATTGATGACCGGGCCTGAAAATACAATGGAGAAACTTTGGCAAAGAGAGAAGTAGATTGCATGTGAATGGAGAAATTCATCATAATGTCACTGAATACCTGGGGAATGGTGTTCAAGCTGATTTATTACAACATTGTTTTTCATTTTTACTGGACACTGAAAGGGTTTAGGCTAAAGCAATCTCACTGTTTTCTCCAATTAAACAGAGAGAGTGACACTGCTACTTCTTAGGCACATTTTGTTAGGTTTTCTACTGCTGTTAGGTAACATGCAGCTTTTTTTAGGCTGTTATCTCTATTGGTATATACCTCACAGCATCCAGAAGTGTGAGACTACAGCAGAAGCCACAGCACAGAGATGTCTTGAGAATTTCAGCAGTGGGAAGCATTTGTCTGCTTATAGGATAATATAGGCTGAATCACGAGCAGAGTCCCAGTCCTGAGGCTGATTTCCTCTAATTTTTAGCTGCATGTAGAAACGTGAGATTTTCAACAACAATAAATAAGGATCTTATTTCAACGGGAAACAAATTTGAAACAATAGAGGGCAAAACTGCTGGCAGACACAAATTCTTTTCAGTCAGCTAAGCTGGGTAATTCTGAGGTAGATGTCAAAGAAGAGAGAAGGAGATTCATCCCTCAGGCTAGGAGTCATGGTATAACTTCTTAGTTTCCCCTTTTCCATCCTCATTCAAGTAATTGGCTCTAGAATCAATGTGAGCAAAGAGGTTGATAAGGGTGGCTGAAGTTAATGGACCAGACTATGAACTGCAGTAGCTGAGAAAAACCAACTTATAATGCTTCCAGTGTCCCAGATGTAGCAAAATAGATGTAATCCCTTGAACCACTGCTGCTTTGTTTGCCACTGTTTGCCAACCTAAATTTCATGGCATGAATTATCCAACACCTTGCTGCTTGTGTGGCTGTGATCTTATTTGCAGGAACTGATGCTTAGTCTGAAGGGTTTTAGTAGTGTGAGAGGCTGAAGTCCTTGCACTAGTGCAATGGGAGAGCATGCAGGACAGAACTGGCCGAGAGGAGTGCTCAGAACACAACACTTGGGGGCTTTTTGCTCCACTTGTTGGTGCTTTCAACCAACTCCTATGACTTCGCCACCATCTTTCCTGTTTGAAAACAGGGGCACTTTCATAGGTTTTGGCTGAGCTACTGCCACTATAACTGACTTTTCGTCCCCCATGAT